>NC_081191.1:92883591-93183591 GCF_902713425.1 Acipenser ruthenus | reverse complement strand
CAGTAACGCTGGTATGCAAAAAGAAATAGATGCACATGCAGTTTTTTGCTCATGAGCAATACCCTTCTCCACACACACATACTGTACACAGTGTCATTTAGAAATACTTCACAGATTATGTAAGACGTTATATACTGTAAAGATAAATGACAACAATTTGTAATGTACATGTGTACGGTGTTAGCTATTCAGATGTTTGTGCTATGCCATTGAGTTGGAATGCAGATTACAGTTCTCTGGTATTGTTTTTAATTCACGGTTAGGGCATGTTGACAAGTCTTATATTAGCCCTTTTATTCACTTGGTTTCTAAATTCCAAGATATTTCGATGTGTAAATGAAAACGACAAGGCAGCCCGGTGGTTGGCAGTCTTTGTGTTTTGTTCACCTGTTTAACATCAACATTTATGAAAATGTGCAAGCTTGAGCAAAAATATATGTTCTCTGATTAACAACAATAACAACATTTCATTTATATAGCGCCCTTCATAACAAGTAAACATGCTTCCTTATAAAAAAAAATCTATGACCTTAGTTATATTTATTTTATGAAAAATAATGATAATTGAAGGTATTGAAGGTGAAAGCCCAAATATTATAATCACATTAACTGACCAAATAAAAAAAACATTTATGATCATTGTGGAGCTGTGTGCCTAAGCACAGCATTGTCTATGTTAACAATGTTAAAAGTGTTGATATACTTGTCATTTAGGGTAGTAATAACTACTGAGCAGTTTTGAAATTGTTCAGTTTTTATGTTACACATGTCCAGGTTGTACCAATACTTCAAAAAATCCGTAGACAAACTCTTAATTAACTTCATGAAATGTTGATTGACAGCCATAGTAGCTACTTTAAAATGTGCATTTACTGTATGTCCACCACATGGCATCTCCTACGTGTAATATTGACCAGAGAAGACACTTAGCCACTTTACAGGGTTGCTGGCTTAATTTGCTCTGTCAATTCCCCAGAGCAGGGAAGCATTACTCTTTTGCTTGCTAACGTGCAGATGTCAGACTGTAACCCTTTCCACACCAAATGCCCTTCTTATGCTCGGCAAGACAGCAGATCTTATACACTTTTAGAGGGGCTGACAGTCGGTGTCAGGCTGGCAAATGGTTCTGTTCTGTTGGGAGTGTCCAGGGTTTTCTTATCATGTCAAAGTGTTCTCTGATCTCAGACTGCATTTAGTCAGCCCGTAGCACTTGGCATTTCACCACGGTGCTTTCTCTTCAATTATATTGTGTTTTGAAAACTCACAGAAGTTAATGCTGACTGTCCAAGCCAGGACACAAGAAAGGAAATGCTTTCAGTTGCAAGGAACAACATGCTGTTGAGCTCCTTTAATACTGCTTGTGTTAATGTGCCCTCCACATCTCATCATCACGAGGAAATGTCCCCACCAGAAAATAACAAGAGACCAACTTCCAACTTCCATCTAATGCTGTATGCATGACAGCTGGATAGGCTCTACCAGACAGATAAAGGACAATTAAATGACTTCCTTAAAATGTGGGGCCAATTTATAAATTAACATCAGATCCTGAAGTTTTTTTTGTTTTTTTTTTTGTTTTTTTTTAGTTTAGTTTTGCTTTGCCGCATGGTTGCTAAACAAGCAAAAGAGCAGAGTGCTTTTTGACAACCTATATTCCTGACAGAGATATGCCTGCGTTACTCCTTTTTTCAAACGGTGAATATAGTTTCCAGCTCTGCTGCAACATAAAATTATTTTCTTTTCAGAGGCATAGTTACACAGCACATACTTTAAGACAAAAGAGTTGACGTCACTGACTGCGGAGGTGGCTACCCTTGCGTACAGACTGGGATGTTTATTTGGGGTCCAGGGGCCAGGTTCGTTATAATGAAGGGTGTTATAGTGAAGGTGTACTGTATATTTAGGGCTTCTGATTTTTGGTTTTAACCGATATAAAAACGATAAAACACCCCAGATACAAATCAAATGAAATCAATGTATATCCAATAAACACTGGAACAACACTAGAAGTGTTTATTCAATTCACGTTTTGAACCTTTTCCCCATGAAAAAAATTAAGAAAATACCTACAAAAAAAATATATATTTAAAAAAACATCCCAGTGCAATTGGGCAATGTCCCTCTTCCTGACTTGTATCTCGCATTGATTCATTCTGAATAATTTAAACTCACCTGAAACTACTGAGTGGCAGCAAATTCCTACATTTCTACTGGAGGACTGTAACACACATGTGAGACTGAAAACGAGATGCTCTTGCTCACGAGATTTAAAGCTATATTACAGTTCGATAGGGAGTATTTACACGCTCGTGGAATTTAAAACAGAATTGCAAATTGTGGTGATGATTTCGTTGTGGAAGACAGAAGAGCAAAGACAGTACAACTGAAGTATAAAACACAGTATAAAATATGTAAATATACAATCCCCCCCACACAGAGACACACTCATAAAACATGGCAGGTGTCTTGTTTTTGCATTTTGAACAGGTGGTCAGAAAAAAATGAAAGTAACCGAAAATAATAATATCATTCAGTATATAAAAAGCGAAAGCTCCGAAAAAAAATGATTTACATATAACGCAAAAATAGCTAAAAAATAAGCACCAAAAATTGAATTAATAAAAACCAAAAAACAGAAGCCCTAGATATCTTAGATATCTAGATGTCAGCTCACTACAGTGACTTTTAAAACATGTTGTAACGTTATCATCTTATTCCTATGATGTAATAATTCTCACTGAAGGTATGTGGGTGGGGGTGGGTTTAGATTGAGAATATGTTTGTATTGTAAGATTGCATGTACGTTATTTAAAAGAAAAATGTAAGAAAAATATTTATTAAACAAGAAGAAAATAATAGGAGTAAACGAGAACAAGCTACTGATAATATCACTTTGGTTATTGTCACACTATTTTCAGTCATATTAATCAGTCATATACAGTACCTGAGTTCTACCTGACTTTAGTATTATTATTATTATTATTATTATTATTATTATTATTATTATTATTATTATTGCAAATGTTCATGCATAGTATCATGCATATTTGCATTCGGACTGGACAAGTGCTCCATAATATATAGCCTTCATTGAGCTGTTAGTACCATAGCATGTTTAGTAGTATGCATGTCCATATGATCTATAGTCTCAAAAACTTGTGCTAAGGAACATCTACACTGTAATGGATTACCCCTGCGATACCATTAACAAAAGAGGACATTGTTTCCAGTGTGATAACATTGCACCAATCCCTCATATGACTGCTGCTGCTCTTGTGCTATCATTGCATGTTCGAACCTATAGATTTCCACTGCGGTGCCACTGCATTGCCACTGGAGATCATTGCACTGGAGGGATGAGGCCTCTCCTGTAGACAGCAGAGAATTACAGAGTGCCAGGAGCTGCTTCATGTGCACAAAGACTCAGTCTCATGACTCATCAGTCAGCACAGCACCTCATAGACAAGACCATGCCTGAGAACGTGTAGACAGAGCTGAGGTGTGGAGGACAGCCTGACACCAGACTACCTCCTGCTGTACCAGACTTTTCAATCAGACAGGGTGCGCAGTCCCACTCCGTCCACAGACCATGCCTGAGAAAGTGTAGACAGAGATGAGGTGTGGGGGGGACAGCCTGACACCAGACTACCTCCCGCTGTACCAGACTTTTCAATCAGACAGGGTGCGCAGTCCCACTCCATCCACAGGCACATATTTCAAGTGCTTCATTGCCTGTGTCAGCTCTTTGTTATTCAGCTGTTGCTTTCTAAGTAGGGCAGGCATAGTTCTGTGTCAGAAGATTATCAGCTGCCAGGGAACAGTGACTCGCAAGTGTCACTGGTTTTATTTTATTTGCTCATACACACCAGACAATTTTTTTTTTGTTCCTGGGTAGTAGGTGTTATTTCTTAATTGCTTATGCCTCAAAAGTATAGAAAATGGCTATTATTCCCCACAAACTTTGCTTTTGTGACCAGGACAGTGATATTTTGAAATATACCTATTTTCCAGAACATTCCAGACAGATTCAGTGCTGAGTAAACTTGGAGTAACTTCTACAACTTTCTAGAACTTTCCAGTAATATAAATAGTAGTATAAATACAGGAGCCTTAAGCCCACCAGTTCAGTTTAGTTCCAGCTGCCTAAGTGGATACATATCTGTATTTTTCTGAGATGGCATCAAGGTCATAGGAGACTTCAAAATGGTGGCATTCCTGATGGGTCTCCAAGGTGGTTTTACCAAGTTTCCCTGCTATCTTTGCCTTTGGGACAGCAGGGACACCAAGGCGCACTACCACAGGCGGGACTGGCCACAGCGGACCGAGTTCTCTGTGGGGAGGAACAACGTCAAGTGGGAGCCACTGGTGGACCCCCGGAAGGTGCTGATGCCACCACTGCACATCAAATTGGGCCTTATGAAACAATTTGTCAGAGCTCTAGATAAGGAGTCGGCAGCCTTCAAGTACCTTCAAGACTTCTTCCCTAAGCTGTCTGAGGCAAAGGTCAAAGCCAGTATCTTCGTCGGACCACAGATAAAGAAGATCCTGGAGTGCAATGAATTCCCCAAGAAGCTCGCTAGTGAGGAGAAAGTGGCTTGGAACAGCTTTGCCGCAGTAGTTCAGGGCTTCCTGGGCACTCACAAGGCCGAAAACTATGTGGAGCTGGTTGAGACTCTGGTGAAGAATTACGGCACAATGGGCTGTAGGATGTCCCTCAAAGTCCATATCCTTGATGCTCATCTTGATAAATTCAAGGAGAACATGGGAGCGTACTCAGAGGAGCAAGGCGAGCGCTTCCATCAGGATATACTGGACTTTGAACGCCGCTACCAAGGACAGTATAACGAGAACATGATGGGAGACTACATTTGGGGGCTGATTCGTGAAAGTGATTTACAGTATAATCGTAAATCTCGAAAAACTACTCACTTCTAAATCTTTTGTAGTCATTTTTGTATTACGTTAGTATAAATACATGTTAATTTGGATTCATATGTTGTTTTTTTCTGACTTTATGTGAACGAAAAGACACAAATTTGCCCGTTTTCTCATTGGAAATAGGTAAATTTCAAAATATCACTGTCCTGGTCGCAAAAGCAAAGTTTGTGGGGAATAATAGCCATTTTCTATACTTTTGAGGCATAAGCAATTAGGAAATAACACTTACTACCCAGGAACAAAAATTGTGTTACATAGTGTTATCAATGAGGGATCTGGTGTCAAGCCATGAATGTCTCGAACTTTAATACTGGTTTCAGCTCCCTTCAATTGCATGTTTACAAAATCCTAAATTGCGTCTCACACTTAATGAAATAACAAAAGTTGTAATAAATATGAACTGTGTCATGCTAAGCCTACAGCATTTGTCAAAAATCTGATAGTTTTCTGTTCTTTTAAGTCAATATAAGCAGCTAAAGAAAAGTTGATATGGCTCCAATTTGCACTGAAGCTTCCAAGCATGCTAAACAAATCAAACAGCTTTCTTCTCAACCTGTAAACCACCTTTTTCTCCTGAGGTGCATTTTAGGGATAAAACCCTTCTCATCAGGCATGTGGCGAGCAAAGCAAGCAAGCCAATCCAATTTGCGTCACTCAACACCTTGTCCATGCAAGCTGTTTTTCCTTTTTTATGCAAGTCAAGGTTGTTATAATAGTAGAAAACACTAGTGGAGGCTTTGAGTAAATTGTTAGGGTTAGGGTTAGAGTAGAAAAATGCAACATGTCTAAGACTTTTGCACAGCAGTGTATATACACATGCCGGGTGAGGGATGTTGATGTAATTTGATGGCTGCTAGTTACCTCTTCTTGCTAGTGGTTAAGAAGAGGGATGAGGGGAGGTTGTTAACCGGGCCTGTGGATTCTGTTACAATAAAATTGACAATTGTGATTGAAATAAGACAATGGGATATTTATGTATATGTAAGTTATCAATATTTATTTATTAATTTTAGGATTGACAGAAGAGCTGCACATGGCGACTCAGGAGAACATGTGCTGTGATGTAGATGAAATGATATGACCAGACAGAGCCGAGCGGCTTCGTGATGCACAATTACAGAGCCTTGCAAAAGTATTCACCCCCCTTGGACTTTTCCACATTTTGTAGTGTTACAACCTGGAATGAAAATGGATTTAATTAGGCTTTTTTGTCATTGATCTACACAACATTGTCCATAATGTCGAAGTGGGGAAAAAAATCTACATATTTTTCAAAATTATTTACAAATAAAAAACTGAAAAGTCTTGATTGCATATGTATTCACCCCCTTTGCTGTGACACCCCTAAATAAACTCTGGTGCAACCAATTCCCTTCAGCAGTCACATAATTAGTTGAATGGAGTCCACCTGTGTGCAATTAAAGTGTCACATGATCTCAGATTAAATACACCTGTTTCTGGAAGGCCCCAGAGTTTGATAGAGAGCATATCTAAACAAACAGCATCATGAAGACCAAGGAGCTATCAAAACAAGTCCTGGATAAAGTTATGGAGAAGCACCAATCAGGGTTGGGTTTTAAAAAAATATCCCAAACTTTGAACATCCCCCGGAGCACCGTTAAATCCATTATTAAAAAATGGAAAGAATATGGCACAACCGCGACTCTGCCTAGAGAAGGCTGTCCACCAAAACTCAATGACCAGGTAAGGAGGGCATTAGTCAGAGAAGCAACCATTAGGCCAATGGTAACTCTGAAGGAGCTGGAGAGATCCACAGCTGAGATGGGAGAAACTGTCCATGGGACAACTATAACCCGGACGCTCCACAAAGCTGGGCTTTATGGAAGAGTGGCGAGAAGAAAGCAATTGCTGAAAAAAACCCATATCAAATTCCGTTTTGATTTTGCCAAAAGGCATGTGGGAGACACAGCAAACATGTGGAAAAAGGTTCTCTGGTCTGATGAGACCAAAATTTAACTTTTTGGCCTTAGCGCAAAATGCTATGTGTGGCGCAAAGCCAACACTGCTCATCACCCTGAGAACACCATCCCCACGGTGAAGCTTGGTGGTGACAGCATCATGTTATGGGGATGCTTTTCATCGGCAGGGATTGGAAGAGAATTGGGACTGGGGCGGAGGTTCACCTTCCAGCAGGACAATGACCCTAAACACACAGCCAAAGCTACACTGGAGTGGTTTAAAAACAAGAACCTGAATGTCTTCGAATGGCCCAGTCAAAGCCCAGACCTCAATCCGATTGAGAATCTGTGGCAAGACTTGAAAATTGCTGTTCACCAATGGTCCCCATCCAACTTGACAGAGCTTGAGCAATTTTGCCAAGAACAATGGGCAAAAATTGCAGGATCCAGGAGTGCAAAGCTGGTAGAGACTTACCCAAAAAGACTCACAGCTGTAATTGCTGCCAAAGGTGCTTCTACCAAGTATTGACTCAGGGGGGTGAATACTTATGCAACCAACAAATGTCTTTTTTTTTGTTTAATTAACTTTTGTGTCACAATAAAAAAAAATATTTTGCACCTTCAAAGTGTTAAGTATATTGTGTATATTGTGTAAAAGTCCAAGGGGGGTGAATACTTATGCAAGGCACTGTAAAATATCATTGGAATACCAGACATTGATCATGCAAGTTTATTATTTTTTTAATTATAAATTCATGACTAAATATAGTGCCCATGAAATGACAAAAACTTTTAAAGTTTTTTTGTATACTGGTTTTCTGTTTGATAGTGTAAGCATTTGAATTGCAGGATCTATTTCCAATTGAAAGTTGTATTTTATTTTGAATTGCAGGACTTATTTACAATTGAAAGTTGTATCTACATGAATCTAAATGTTCGAAGAATTGAGGTAAATATTAGGTTTTAAAAGATATATGGATATTTTTTTATAACAACTATTTTTATTCATTTTCCAATTTTCTCCCAATTTTGGAATGTCCAATTATTATTCAACCTGGCTCACCGCTGCAACCCCCGAACTAACTCGAGATACGAAGACGAGCACACACGTCCTCCGAAACGAGTGCTGTCGCTTTTTTTTCACTCTGCAAGCCCGCCATGCAGCCATATCCAGAACTTACAGCGTCGGAGGACCACGCAGTTCTGAATTGTGTACAGGCCGGCCTGCAGGTGCCCGGCCAGCCACAGGGGTCACTGGTGTGCGTTGAGCCAAGGACTCCCCAGCTGACCTAACCCCTACACCGCTCGGGCAGCGCTTGGCCAATTGTGCGCTGCCCCCTGGGAACTCTTGTCCATGGTCGGCAGTGGCATAGCTTGGATTGGAACCAGTGATCTCCAAGCTATAAGGCACATCCTGCACTCCAGGTGGAGTGCCTTTACCGGATGCGCCACTCGGGAGCCCCTGTTTGCTTAATTTTGCAATTGTATTTGATGTTTTGTAAATTGCGCAACTGTTTTGGTGTTTGTGTTAACTGTTTTGAGAATTGTGCTAATAGTATCAGTAACTGTGCTTTAGCGATTGAGAAAGACTGTAATGGAGAAGTTTCTTTAAGGTAAACAATTGATCGTGGTCCGTTTGTGTGCGTGTGAGAAATGCTTGGGAAATACCTTATGTTCCCAGCAAATAAAAACAAAAAATCTAAAATTTGATTGTTGTAAAATTATGACTCCCCCTGTTGAAAAGCCATTGACTGTGGATAGATGAATGACTGAACAACTGAATGAACCTTCTGCTCCAAAGTCTACACCAATGGCTGACTCATGTACTTTAACATATAGAGATTTTAAAGTTCTTTGCTTTCATAAAAAATAAAAAAACACAATATGCTGGACCTTTCATACCACATTCTGTTTCATTCAAAGCTTTTTATAAACTATTAGAAAAATATACTGACTCTATAGCATACAGTCATCATTGTTTATACATCTTTAACAACAGAAGACAAGCACTACATGCTCTGATCTAAAAAGGACACAAAGATCTGATCTAAAAAGGACACAAACATTTTTTTTCTTTTTGTTTGTTTTTTTCTCAAAACCACATCCCACAGGATTTTCCCAGTTCATACTGGTAAATTGAAATCCCGCATGATTACAGTATTCCTGCCTATTCATTTCTATTCCAGGGTGTCTGTTACATACCCCAATAGAAAATACTTCAGTGCTTTTACCTACCAGCTCTACCCAAATTACTTTGGTTAATAGTCTGAGATAAATCAATGTTTTTTTTGTTTTTTTTTTTACTTCTAGTCCATCCATAACATATAGAGCTCTACCTCCTCCGCTCCTGTCCAGTCTATTTTTCTGAATGTCTGATGTTGTGTAATTTGAAATCATCTTTTGCAGTATTCTCCAGGCTGCTTACAGGATGTGGCCAGGGTTTGAAAGGCAGTGCAGGACTTGTTTAAAGTCCTAACCAGAGATTTCTTAACCTTACTGTACTACAGTATCACATTTTTAAATACTGTGCATGTTTCTTTCAGAACATATCAGTTAATGGAAGTACACAACAGGCAAGAATTAGTGAATTGAATGGAATTATTCTGTCAACTAGAGCCACTTTAATAAACAAGAGAACCCTTTTATATGATAGGATAAATGTCATTTCCAATATCTTTGATTATGTAGGTCAGATTATTATTATTATTATTATTATTATTATTATTATTATTATTATTATTATTATTATAATCACATACCAAGGGTTTATACAGTTTAATTAGTTCATTTTTTTACTACTGTGTGAACAGGATATTTCTAAAAAAAATCTGATCTACTGGATTTAAAAATGAATAAAGGGACACATGGCTTGGCTGCCCCAAGGTTTAGTAGCAGGTTTTTAACAGACAACCACAAGAGTCAAATCAGATCTGCACTGTATGTGTAACAGAGTGGTGACCCCGCGCACCGCAAGCAAGCGTCTTTACCACAATGTAGACGAGCCGGGCTCATCTGCATTCGTGGTTTTAGAGCTTTTAACCTCCTCTCATCTCACCGACTGTACCAGACAGAATCCGAACACTATCTCCAGAGAAAACGTTTTACACGCTGCTCTGATACAGTATAGGGTTTGTCATGTTCTCTCTGTAATTGGTACTTCTGATCTTAAGCCCATGTAATTCCAATAACTTGATGATGGCAGGTGATGGAGTTCCAGGGTTGAGATTAAAATAGAATTATTCAAATGAAACAGAGTCCTTTACAGAGATGATCAACGGTTTCTCTATTTAGCCGACACCTTCTAAAATCTTGATTAGCGTCCAGTTTAAGCAATGAAATCCGATTCCTGCAAACTCTAACAGGAGGAGGGTGTGAGGCTCCTGTCTGCGCTGAAACTCTTCACTAAGGATGCAGCATTGCAGGGCAGTGTGTTCAAATAAAATTTCTAGGTTTAAAAAATAAAACAAAGAAAATGGACAGAAAGCCATTTTCTTTGTTTTATTTTTTTTTAAAGGGTAAATAATCCTGTAAATTGGAGATTTAAAATGCTTTTAAATACCAGTCTCTAATCATAATTAAACCCTAATTATTGGGCATTACACTGGTAGTTGACCTTGTTTTTGTCTGTTACTTAACTGATATTTTCCCAATGCGATCAACTACTAGGCGATAAAGTTATCAGGGTTCTCATGCTTAAGTAGTGTTCTGTGTCTTTAACAATTAATTGGAGAAAAGGTCGATTTATATGACATTCATGGTTTACATTTTTAAAGTCCCAATTCAGCTAATAAAATGACTGGCCTCATCAATAAACAGGTACATTTGGTGTCCTTAACGGGGCTGAGGCTGGGTGCGAACCGGCAACCCCATGCACTGCAAGCGACTGTCTTTACCACAATGCAAAAGAGCTTTTAACCTCCTCTCATCTCACTGGAAGGGGACAAGACAATCCTTAACGGCAGCGTATCTCACAACACTGCCTGTTACATGTGCTTAACACATTTTAACACAGTGTGCATAAAATGGGATGTGGTTTGATTTCTTGTAGTTCTACATTGGAATTCAGACTAAGCATTTCAAAGTTATGAATGAAAGAATGCAAAGGATATCCATTCTAATCATATAAACTGGAGTAGAGAAAACATATCAATTAATATGTCAATCATACAGAAAAAAAACCTATTATATGAATACAATAAACACATGTTGCTGTTTGTAAAAGATGTTTGGTATTATTTTAAATATGCAACTATCTGAATGAAAGCTAATAATGCATATGTTATTGTGACAGAGAGTGAATGAATCCTAGTCAACAATCTCCCTTCCGACCTGTGAGGGCACAGTATAACTGGAGCAGAGTGCCCCGTAATGGATGGTTTGGCAGTTCATTCCAGGGTCAGTTGGAAGCCGGACA
Source organism: Acipenser ruthenus (assembly GCF_902713425.1). NCBI lineage: Eukaryota > Metazoa > Chordata > Actinopteri > Acipenseriformes > Acipenseridae > Acipenser > Acipenser ruthenus. Next base: position 93,172,320 of record NC_081191.1, on the reverse strand, counting down.
TCCAGGAAAGGGATGGGGCCTCGATACCAGAAGTCATCGCCTTAATGTGGTAGGCGATGTGCCAGTCACGGATTGGAAGATACATGATTGGCCGTGCCACCGAAAGAGGGCGTGACTGAGGGTATTTAGGGGAAGTGGCCCAGCGATCTGTTCCTTTGGTTGGTTAATGAAAGGACCCATAGGAAAACTGATGTAATTAATAATCGTGAGTGTTATCGTGTTTTGTTTGTTTGTTAGTCTAACTGTTTCTGTTTCTTCTTGATAGACGGCTAACACAATCTGGGAGCTGTTGCTTAAGGCCAGCACCCAACCCAGACCTCACTGCACTCGTGTTCACTAATAAACTGTATTGCACCACTTGCACTGCAGCACTCACTCTGGACTTGTGATCGTGTTTGTGTTGTGTGTGTGTTTATACTGTGTTTATTATTTCGGGACTGAACCCTGTGGTTATTTCACTGAGCAATACAAATCATTGTGTATTGCCAGTCCTCCTTTATTATTGCTGTTGTCAAGTGACATTTGGATTATAAATAAACATCATCATTTCACCAGTGTTGTTTGTCATTGTATTGAGCACTGCATCACCTGTACACCTGTGCATTACTTACCACTTTGCCACAGTTATATATATATAATAGAAAGCCCACAGGAAAGCAGTATTTATTGAAGCATTCACAGATAACTGTGTCCTTCCCTTCGAACGTCTTCAGATTGCCCTGCATGTGGGGTCAATGTAAAGGAAATGTGTGAGCCCTTTTAATGTGGGGTGGACTCTTGCATACACAAAAAACCTTTAATGTTTTTAAACCTAGTGCTGACTTAGATCCGGTCCATGTTTTATTAAACACCCTCCATACAAGACTTAGGCCTAAGGGGCTGTGTCTAAAGTTCAGTTATTAAGATAAAGAACAGCGCCTAACACTTATTCTGAATGGAGCCAAGAACTCTGCCCCTTAGTGTACTCAAAATGTTTCCTAAACATTTTCAGAAACTTTCACTAAAAATGGAAATGCAGGTTTTCTTTAAATTAGTCCCAGCTTTTCTTTCAGTTACTTATCACTTAGTTTAGTGTGTTAAAGCATTGCACGAGCCTACCAACATGCAGTTAAGCATAATAACAAACAGTCAATGGCATGTTAACTATGATAAAGTGCAGTAAATGCAAAGTAAACTGCAGATTACCGTGCAAATATGCTGCAGTAAACTTTTACTCATGCTCTAATAACTAAAATGACCTGTAACTAAGCCCAATGTACCATATCCACACTGGCCCTTAAAAGCTGCCGAGTTGGGTCAATCTACCAATCTGTGGTCACAGTCCATTTCTGATGCCTTTACTTCTGGTACTTAACACAAAACGACAAGATCAAATCAATGATGCCCTGATCTTTGTCATATTTTTCTATAGGTGGCTTTCTGTTGAGAAATACTAAATCAATCAACATTGCTGATGGATCTGAAAGCCTATGTGGCATCAGGACTTTGCTAATTCCACTGCTGTTTAATTGCTGTAAGCGTGCTACAAACACACAGGGTGTTTCTTTACTGCAGTGAGGAGTGCTGCTGAGTGTTTTGGGGGTTCAGTTTAATTTATTTAAAATTCCCACTGCACTGTACATGCAGATTAGCAGCCCAGTAACTGTATTGGTGCGATATTTCAGTTTTGATTAATGTAATAACTCAAACCAATTAAAACTTTGTCCATGACATTTAAATTAAATAGGTTCTGTATCGTTAACACCACCTATCAACAATCTATGAATTAACTCAAGTTTGACTGATCTAGCCTGGGTTTCATATGGCAATCAACTACAACTGAGGAATAACTCTTAAATTTAGATCAAATCACCAATAAAAAAAAGCATTTGAAGAATTTAAGTGATTGCAAAAGAAAACAACAAAAAGAAAGCAGGTAAAAAAAGTGGCCAGTTAATGACTCTGATTGATTGAAGCTGAATAAGCAGCCATGAACATCTATTTGCGTGCAGACTGGAGCCAAAGCCCAGTAATTCTGGTTCTGTGATCTCCCTGGAGTCCCTGTTAGGAGAACTTACTGTCTTCTCTGTGTTATAATCACTTATGATGTGTTCATACACGGTTCAATATATTGAGTCAGATTAGCCACAGCAGATACTGTAGGGGGATGTTAATGTCATGGAGGAGTGTTGTGTGATGCACTGCTGTTGGTGAGGTCAGCGCATCATTATCACCACTGCCTTGCTATACGACCGCAAGCCTCAAGCTCAGACCCTTTGGTCATCATAGTAGAGGGATTGCAATGCGTTTAATCACAGGCTTTCTGTATTTTTCCTCCCATGTGCTCACACTCTACGGAAGATACCAGGAAGGCTGTGTTTGAAGGGCGCTGAAAGAAGAGGTGCTAACCTGTCAGACAGGCACTTGAACCAAATACAGGAGGCATGATAAACACACAATACTTCCAAGGTCATCTCTAGCGTGTGCCAGCCAGTGATTAAAGGCAAAGGGCATTTCTGGAAAACAATACAGTTTAATTATCTCCCAGATGTGACATCTGTAACAAGTGGTTTCCAAGATTTAGCCTTTAATATTAAGTACTTTAAAAAAAGTAGGTCAGACCATTCAGATCATCACTGCACCAGCAAATCTAGACTTTGCTGTTATGAAGATGTGACATAGCTTCTCCCAGCCCAATCAATCAGACCAGAACTCACACAAAAGTAGGAAACTGTTTTTGACATCCACAATAACTTACAGTAGTGTGCAAAATGTATTAGAACACCTTAAGATCTGTCAATTTTTCAGTCAGTAATCAGTGATATAGAAACAATAGGCACTCATGTGAAAATGTTAGATCACTTTGTGCTTTAATTATGCATCTTAAACAACTTCTAAAAAGTCATGTATTTTACCATTTGTGGCTGTGTGTTCATTTTCTCTTACTATTTGGAATTAATTGCATGTGTAGCCTATTAAAGTCATCAATTAAATTAGACAATCGCTAATTTGCCTATTTTGACAGTTTTCCAAGATTTTCATCAGTGATTTGATTTCATATGCGCAACAAATCAAAACAACAGAAGCAATGGGGTGTTCTAATAACTGTGCACACCACTGTACAGTCCATTTCATCATAATCGGAAAGGCAATGTCACACACAGATGAACAGACCAACAGACTATGAGCCCACTCACTGTATCCCTCTCACAGGTGAAATGTACCCACCACATTGCTATTAAAAAAACTAGCCAATTGAATGATCTGACACACAGAAAAGTATATAAATTTATTCTAAAACTAGTATAAGAATAAATAAATTGTCATTGATGTTTGTAAAAGTTTATACGATGATAATGTAAGTATCAAATGTTATGTGTAACTATAAATCAATAATTTGTGGTTTAAAAAGCTAGCTAATTAGATATGAGTATCAATAAAATAGCTTATTGGATGGGAAGTGTTTATCATAATACCTGTGTTAGCTACTTTGTTTTTAAACATGTTATATGAATTGTGATTGGATGGTACCTGGTAGCATGATTATATGTTTGTACAAATGCCAGTCTGATGCCAGTAAGGGCTGAATATGCAGAGGTTATGTTGCAACACACAGCACTGATACTGGATACATATATTCAGCCAGATCGGTGCACGCTTTTGTGACATCACGATGTTCCATCTGACTGAATGTTACGTGTCCACAGTTGGGAGAATGTCTCCCGTCTGTAGCCTCGAGTGGTTCCCCTTCCTGCTGCACTTACCACCAGAAAACCACCATCAATGGGATTGGCGAATAGTCATATACTGTAAGCAGGGACTCAAACATAATCAACTACAGTGTTGCAAAAGTTACATAAATGGCATTTTCCTTCAACAAATGAATTTTTCCTAGATGTTATCCATGTGTAGAGAGAATCTCCCCAGTGGAGCTAATATAAATGCTTAACATCCAAAAGTGGGAGACGATACACAGATGGTCCCTTATTTATTACAATTATAAGGAGGATTTACATCAACTGTTTATCACAATTTGCCTACTCTAGTGATCAGTTTTCAATGGCTTGTTAAAGCTGAGAGAACACAGAGCCATTTTGTGGCTTGATTTCAGAAGACTAGGTTTCAGGCCACTGCACGCAAACCAGGGGAGACTTGGGGTTTGATACAGCAACGTTGCCTCTCCCAGTCTCCTGGAACCAGGTTTCAAGCCACTGTTCCTGAAAAATGTGGCTTCCTGTATGTGTAAAAGTGCATTAGCTTTACAGAGTTAACACCTCTGCCAGGAAATCAATTATTTCAATAAAATGACAATTACACTGAGAAGATAATTGTGTGGGAACAGTGATGAAACATATACTTAATTTGTTTTAATGAAAGTTGAGTAAAATAAATGGCAAGCGCAACATAGAGATTTAGTTATGGATAAGGTAATACAATATATATATATATATATATATATATATATATATATATATAGATAGATAGATAGATAGATAGGTCAGACAGGAAGGCACGCAGGCAGGCAGGCAGGCAGGCACACCAATCGAAAGAATGCTAGTAATTCAAGAGACAAGGCTACTGGGATATGAATGGCTTATGTCAACAGACATTAGGCTTGGCTAGGGGATCTCCTGTTTGTCCCGCCTGGCAGACACACTCAGACAGGTGAGACCAGACGGTAGCCACGCCTTGACAGTATAGAACAGGTGTTGTGAAATATCCGGCATCTCAAGGAATTGCTGCATCCCTCGCCCTTCGGGTCTCTTCGGAACGCCTCCTTGCTTTCTTTCACGTCACGTACACGCACAGCTACGGAAAAGGCTAGGACCATGCGACAAAAATGTGACTTTAAAACCTCAACATGTCGCTATTCTACATAGGCGCTGGGTCTGTGGAGAAGACGGAACAGGCAGAGCTCAGAACACTTGTTGACAGCACTGCTGCCTGAGCCTCAAATTCACTGCCGTCGGGTTTTAATGAAGTCTTAAAACGGGCTTTTCTAGTATGCATTCCTCTTTACACATATATTACAGACTCATATCTGTTAGAAACAAAGCTAAAGTTTGGAGTAAGCATGTTTGACATGATTAATAATGAATCTATGTTTCCCTTTAGGCAATATACAGTTTTTAATTAAGGCTGTTTTATCAATGAAAGTGTCTTGCCCCACCATAATTGATCATTTTTATATAGCCTAGCCCTCTTTCAATAAATGTCTCTTTCAATAAATACATACAAGTTTGGAGGAATGCAAATGATTTATATCTATTAAGCATTATAATGACGTCACCAAAGGTGTCTATAGTGAGTCAGGTAATTTCACATTTATTATATGTGTGCGCACATATATCTTAGGAAAAATGAAGAATGTTTTGGGGCAATGTGTTTTACACACATCTGTATATTTAGTTAATTATGACTGGTTCGCTATGTAAAGAACGCCTTAGAAAATATACAATTGTCTTGGGGCAGTGCGTTCTTCATGTAGAAATGACAGCTGTAATGAACCAGTTCCTACATATGTGGATGACGTCATTTCAACAGTTAATACATTGCCCCAAACCTTTAAGAGATACGAGTCTATTACGAAACATGTCGTCTTAGAGTATATTCATTACAGTGTCGGGGTTCAGAATTTGTTTAGGAATGTTTTCCAAAACTTGATGCTTATATTCTTTCTTAAATGAGCGATTAATCAAAGTTTTATTTCGAAAAACTGTCATTCGGAGAGCTTTTTCTGTCGGATTTTCCACCTGTTTTACACATAGATTAAGGGTGCTTTACATATGGACCACCTTAAAAGCAACCTCATTTTGAATGAAATTTGCCCGAGATGGTGAAGTTTATTCAGTAACATGGCATGAAAGGGCAGCTACATGAAGCACGCAGATCTAAAAGGGGAGGGTGAAAGCACAGACGGGGCACTAAAGCAATGCAAAACGTCGTGAAAAATATCTAGTCTACACAATAAAAAATAATGTTTCTCACTGATTCATTGTCCTCATGGGGCAGGATTGTCTGTCCGTGAGCATTTTGATTGATTAAAAGATATATAAAAAAAATATATTATTGTTTCTTATATTTATAGTGACGCAGTAATTGTGTGGTATAGTTTTAAAGATGTTTCGCATTGTTTTAGTGACCAGTCCCTGCAGTTTTGACTAGATTGAAAAAATAAACTGGCAGTGTGTTAGATCAAGGCTTTCAGTGAGATTACTTCTTTGTTTACTTTTTTTACAAAGAGAAAATCAAACAACAAAAAATGTGTCACATGCAATGTTCTCATATCATTTATAGCGTGTCAACATGTAGGCTACCTGATTATGGATTGCAATAACATTTCGAGAATGTCCTGTTTGCGCACATGCACTAATGAGTGTAGAGTAGTTGTTAGGGCTCTGGACCGGAGGGTTGTGGGTTCAATCCCAGGTAGGGGACACTGCTGCTGTACCCTTGAGCAAGGTACTTTACCTAGATTGCTCCAGTAAAAACCCAACTGTATAAATGGGTAATTGTATGTAAAAAATAATGTGATATCTTGTAACAATTGTAAGTCGCCCTGGATAAGAGCGTCAGCTAAGAAATAAATAATAAATAAAATAGTTTGCGAATCTCAGATATTCTTCCTAAGAGATAAGTCGATACAATACGATACACTTGGTATTATCCCGGGGGAAGGCGTTTTGATATTGAAAAGCCAGCCTCAATGCAGGGCTGCGGCTGGCATGTTTTATTATTGGACACAAGTGTGTAAAACGCATTGCCTCAAATCATTCTTTATTTCTTCTATATGTGCGTACACTATATGAAATGTGAAATTACCTTGGGACAGTGCGTTCTTTATGGTGTCTGCTGTTTTACCCTTTCTTAGACTTCACCATTATTTTTTTTTCTGAGGGGATGCCAGATATCCCGTCTTTCAGGGGTTAACATTAAATGAGACACTAAATCAACTAAATGCTTGTGTGTGTGTGTGTGTGTGTGTGTGTGTGTGTGTGTGTGTGTGTGTGTGTGTGTGCCAAAGGTTTGCGAGTTACTATTCTGTTTTTATAAAGTACAATTAAATGCTATACAACAACAATAATAATAATAATAATAATAATAATAATAATAATAATAATAATAATAATAATAATAATAATAGGCCTAATATGATTCAACTACAGCAAATTACTTTACGCCAAGATAACGTACTAAAGCTATTTGTGTTTAAATCCCTGTGCTTTGAAACGTTAAGCACTCGTTTGAAACGTTAACTATTGTTTTTGTATATATGTTACCGGAAAATAAAAACAGCACACAACAATTGCGTGTAGTATTAACAGCTGTCTCACGTGAAGTGAAAGACAGCAAGGAGGCTTCAAAAGAGACCCAAAGTGCTGGGGATGCAGAAACTCCCCGGGATGCAGTAACTCCCCGGGATGCAGTAACTCCCCGGGATGCAGTATACTTCACCACACCGGCCGGCCGCACGAATGAGGCGGGGAGACTGGCAAAAAACGAACAAGGACAAAATCCCCTTTCCGCGTTTGTATATGCAGGTTGATTTGATTGCATGTCTGGCTGATTGTCTCTTAATCACGCAAGTTAACATTATCTGTAAAACGTTATATTAATCCACAATGCTAACCAAACAAATCTGCTGGTATCATTTTTTAAGTTTTCTCAAAAATTATAGAATAAATTAACCCTGTAATGCCCACGCATGTTTTAAATGAGAGAAGCTACTTTATTTATGTAGAGATGACGTTTCTTGTATAAATAACACCCTGTGTTTCTCCTGTCCGGCAACACTGTACTGCATACCAAATCCCTTTAATACCAAATGTCATACTCTAAAGCGCCCTACTCGTCCGCTACCATTTCAGCAACGCTGTTAGGCACCCTTAGAATATATTGAAGGACTATTCCTAAAACAAACATTTATACAGTAATTACAATGTGTTTGCCCCTTTTGAGCACTTGGACTCGGGCATCTTTAAAAACGGTATGTGTTTTGGCTAGACACGTCACCGCTCTGTGCCCGTGAAAATAGTGGAATATCAACGAGACAATTCAAAACATAATTGTCGCTTACATTTGCTTATCCGACATTACGGAAAACATTTTTTTTAACGTAATGTATGTTATAACTAATTTTCGTTTATATGAGTACCTACAATATATATTAATACACACACACACACACACACACACACACATATGTGCTATTATGGAGGAATAATATTTTGGCAGTTACCCGCAGATTAAAAAGAGAAAGAAGATACAAAGAAAGAAAGAAAGAAAGAAAGAAAGAAAGAAAGAAAGAAAGAAAGAAAGAAAGAAAGCAAAGGTACTACTTTATCACATGTTGATCAGTGTTGTGAAAAGAAGGGGCGAGAACTCGCTGAAGTACCGTGTACAGTGCACGGCAAACTCGCCAGTTCGCTGTGCCTATATTTTGACGGTTAAAGCAAACAAGATTCTCAGCTGTTGTCGTTCATCTTTCAGCGTTGCGCTTCTGGTTTTAAATCAAACGTGTTAAATCCACAAAGCGAAAAAAGAAAGAAAGAAAGAAAGAAAGAAAGAAAGAAAGAAAGAAAGATGTAAGAATTCGGGTGCGAGTCTAAACATGCACACGCTTGCAGGAGTTTCAGCACCTTGGACAAGAGACCAGTGGTGCCGCATGCCTTTCAAGGTAAAATAGATTAAAAAGCGCTTTGCTGTGTAAAATATGCAGAGGCCTTTCAGGCTTCCGCTTTGTTTACACTTGAGAGTTTAACTGTCAGTTTCTCTGGAGACTACAACACCAACAGCACGGCGCCCGCCACGAGTTCAGATCTATATATGACAGTCAGGTGCACCTGTTGTTGGTTTCTCCTGTAAGTATTACAGATACACCGGCACTCCCCACAACCTGTATAAAACACGCCGCTTCACTTTTACACAGACATTCGCGTCACGCATCCATACATACACACAATGCTAACTGATGATGCTGAACTAGACTTGCGTTTAATTCGCAAAAAATACATAATATACAAATAATACATTGTTTTAATACATTGTTTTTTCTCTATCATACATTGTTTTTTCTCTTTCTATCACCACGCTTCCCCTACACTCATAATAGGAAGCTAAATGGATAGTACTAAACATGCTTACTCAAATCATTCGGTCCCTGAAATCCGTGCACAGACGTGAGTTCCCAAAGCTACAACCTGAGACACAACATGGCTTGTACTGGCCCCGATCTCTAAAACGCATCACATCTTTGACTTGGTTTTCAAATGTATTTCAACACAATGCAATGCCAGACTAACTAGAAAACATTTTACATTTAGTAATGTTTACACCTTCAACAAAGTATGAATCGAAAACTAAACAATTTGTTCAATGGAAATAATGCAAATATGCATAAATAAATACTGATTACATTCCATAGAGACAACTCCCCTATATTTTAAAATCACAGCATTACTAAATTATTATTATTATTATTATTAGTAGTAGTAGTAGTAGTAGTAGTAGTAGTAGTAGTAGCATACCATTACAAATACGTATTGTTCTAATATAGGCCGAGATCAGTTATCGGGAGCATTTCCTTTATCAATCCTCTTTATTTATTTTCAATTTCCCAAATAAAACTTTCATGAAAGCTATAAGTAGAAAGATCTTATCAGTTTCTAACCCACTCTTCAGTAAAGTGGTAAGGTAATAAAAACAATAGCAATACTTACATGTGAAACTCCTTGGTGTACAGCATTGCATCCAGAACTTGATGTGTGTATATATATATATATATATATATATATATATATATATATATATATATATATATATATATATATGTTCTTTTTATTTACAATGTCCACTTGTCGCCATGTTTATTTTTTCCTTGTAAATTCCCCCATAATCCTTGATTTACTTGTTTGCCAAGTATTAGACTATACTATTATTACTATTAATATTGCCTATCTCGGGCAGTCAGAAATACAGAGGTCAATTGTCAACCCTTCTGGTACATCGCTAGCTTTCGTGCAGATTATTGGTAGAGTTTGTAACTAGCATTGATCTCCGCTCCTCTAGTCCTATAGACTCTGATACATGCACTTAAAGTAGGCTTTTTTCTAGCAGGCGTCTCTTTCAAACACCTCCCAGTTTTCTTACAGCTGTTAATGGAGCCCAAGGGAAACAAAAGCATAACCATAAAGTACAGAGCACGTCATCCAACAGCCCCTCGCTGGAATGAATAAAGCATCCAAGCCTCTCTACTGCCGAGCTCAGAAGTGAGGAAGTCAGATGTTCCGAGGTAACGCCTACTCCACCAGCAACTGCTGGACTGTTTGTGAAACCATTGTGTGAAACAACATTTAAAAAAAGAAAAAAGTTCTTTTGAAATGAGTCTAAATCCCCTTCAAGTAGGTTCCCACTAGAAAGGGGTTCCGTATTATTATTCCAGTGGACATGCGACTGTGTAATGAAAACTCGTGTGCTCGTGCAAGCCTCCGAATTCATATAACCCTCCAAAATGACTGTCACGCGGACAGCTGTTTTTCTGCTGCTGCTCGCGCTTCATTATAGATATATGATTGGTTTGGAGGTTTGCTTTGACATCCGGGGTATTCTTCCAGCACCTACGAATTAAATTAGGCACACACCTGTTGCACAAACACTGGGGACAGACTAGAATACAATAATATAAGAACATAAGAACGTTTACAAATGAGAGGAGGACATTCGGCCCATCTTGCTCGTTTGATTGTTAGTAGCTTATTGATCCCAGAATCTTATCAAGCAGCTTCTTGAAGGATCTCAGGGTGTCAGCTTCAACAATATTACTGGGGAGTTGGTTCCAGACCCTCACAATTCTCTGTTTAAAAAAATACCTCCTGTTTTCTGTTCTGAATGCCCCTTTATCTAATCTCCATTTGTGACCCCTGCTACTTGTTTCTTGTTTCAGGTCGAAAAAGTCCCCTGGGTCGACATTTTCTATACCTTTTTGGATTTTGAATGCTTGAATCAGATCACCGCGTAGTCTTCTTTGTTCAAGACTGAATAGATTCAATTGTTTTAGCCGGTCTGCATACAACATGCCTTTTAAACCCGGGATAATTCTGGTCACTCTTCTTTGTACTCTTTCTAGAGTAGTAATATCCTTTTTGTAAGGAGGTGACCAGAACTGAACACAATATTCTAGATGAGGTCTTACTAATGCATTGTAAAGCTTTAACATTACTTCCCTTGATTTAAATTCAACACTTTTCACAATATTTCCGAGCATCTTTTTTATAGCTTCGCCACATTGTCTAGATGAAGACATTTCTGAGTCAACATAATCTCCTAGGTCTTTTTCATAAATTCCTTCTTCAATTTCAATAACAGGTAACCACGCATACTACTGTACAAAAATCAATCAGATTGATAGAAACGCGCACGCACTGTAATGAAAGCAACATTCATTTTACTGCACTGTATACATGGTGTGGTTTATATACAGTATATTAACCTAAAGTGTTAGCCTTTCCGATTTATTCATAAGAAATTAGTTGACAGTTTAGTTAACAATTGAAGCAAAAAAGTATGAGAAAATGCAGTTCAGTGGACATTTAAAGACTTACTGTTTGCAAAATTGCCTGAGCTTTTTTCCTTTTTTTAAATGATTATTATTATTTACAAATCGTGGATATGACGTCAGGTGTACCTGTGTTAGTGATTGCTTGCAGATCTTTTATATCTGAACTAACAGCTCCCCCTCCCGGCCGACTGCCAAACAGCCGACTCTTGAGCCATACTTTTAAAGTGAGTTGCTGCGCTCAGCGAGGAAGACGGCATAAGGCAGGTGGACGTCACGTAGCTAGTATAAGACAAACATTGACTGTCTGCACCTGTTGCCACATACATCAGAGGCCTTCTTAGTACCACCAACCACCTAAATACAAACACACACACTCAACCAAAAGCTCTCTCCTACTGTAAACAGATGAGCTCTGGATTCCTGTGTTTCCACACTGCACCACAATATAACCTGTACTGATGTAATCTCTTAGCCCTCGTGATACCAGATTGTCACCAATAATACTGACTACACGACGCTTGGTTACGTCAGCAACTGTAGTTCTACAGGTTTCTGAAAATCTCTCTCTATATACATAACAAATAAAAAAGTACATGAAACAATAGTAACCAATGGAAGAATAAAGGAAAATAAATGGATAGACTCAATACCATGATGTCTGAATAGAAAGGAATATTGTTACATCAATAACTACTGTATGCAGTAAATTACATCACAAACACATTAATAGATTTACATAGAAAAAAAGTGAGTGTAGTTCCCATGGCATCAAAACCTGTAAGTACCTGCAGTGTTTACGGTACCTATAGATAAGTCAGTGGAAATTCGCACCTGAATGCCTTTAAACACTGCCACGTCTGTTTACTGCATTTTTCAACCTTTTAAAAAAGAAAAGAATCTGATCTACCTGTATCATGAAAGAGCTCTTCAAAAAGGACGTATAGTGAAATGGACCTCCATAGGGGGTAGGGTGCAACTCATTCAGATTTGGGGGGTCTAGATAGATAGATGCTCTAGATCTTTGACATTTCTTCCAAAATCAGGTAAATATTCTGATATTCTATACAGCAAAACAAAACTATGTACCCCAACACATTACTATGAGATAAATGCTCTGGTTCTGTTCATAATGATCTTTTAATAATTGGTCCCTCTGCCTTGTGGGTTGTACTCTGTTGATTATCTATCAGTTGTGAAGCTGCAGAGACCTCCCTTGGGTGAGTTCACTTGTGGGCTGAATAATAGAAGTACCTGACTCTGTAGGTCTTTCAGAGTTGTCATTGGCCTCTTGCTGGCTTCTCTGACCAATGCCCTTCTTAGTTTGGGAGGATGGCCTGCTCTAAGCAGATTCTGGGTGGTGCCGTATACCTTCCACTTCTTAATGATTGACTTGACTTTGCTCCAAGGGATATTCAATGCCTTTGAAATCTTTTTATACCCCTCCCCTGATCTGTGCCTTTCCACAACTTTATCCCAGAATTGTTTTGAAAGCTCCTTGGTCTTCATGGTAGTATCTTTGCTTTGAATATACTGCCCAACTGTGGGACCTTACAGAGACAGGTGTATTTAATCTGAAATCATGTGAACCAATTTTATTGCACACAGATGGACTCTATTTAACTTATTGTGTGAATTCTGAAGGCAATTGGTTGCAACTGAGCTTATTTAGGAGTGTCATAGGAAAGGGGGTGAATACTTATCTAATGAAGACTTTTCAGGTTTTTATTTTTAATTGATTTGTTTTTTCACGACCCCCCATTTTTTCACACATTTAAAGTGTTGAGTAGGTTGTGTAAATCAAAGGAAAAAAGTTCCATTTAAATGCATCAAGATTTCAGGTTGTAACAAAACAAACTGTGAAAACGTCCAAGGGGGGTGAATACTTACTATAGGCACTGTAACTACCCTTCTATCTATACTGAAAACATATCGTTTATAATAAGATGGGGCCCCTTTTATTATCTGTTCTCATCAACTTGGCCATAAACCCATCAAATTGCCATCAAACAGGTCATTGTGCTTATCACCCAGGCATCACCTGTGTGTGTGTGTATATATATATATATATATATATATATATATATATATATATATATATATATATATATATATATATTCTCTTGCCAAAGACATTTTTACTTTCTATACATAGTTCACTGAACACATAATTCAACATCACATAACTCCCACTTATTCTCCACTATTCTCCTCTATTTTGCACAGGAGGATTGAGCGCCGGGGAGCTGGGGCTGAGGAAGCCACAGACACATGGAGCACTTCCCTGCACTATTGCGTGCACTGAGAGCACTAGATCGGCACGATCCCTTGGATTATTATTATTATTATTTTTATTATTGTTATTATTATTATTATTATTATTATTATTATTATTATTATTATTAAGCTTCCAAGACGTAGGCTGGGGAAGCCTATTGTTTTTGTTAGGATTATTTTATTTATTTTTTTTCTGCCAAAACATGCTCAAAAACTCACGAAATTCGGTACACTGGTAGATGCCTATGAATGATAGTAAGTGATATTCAGCAAATTTGCAAAAGTCACATGGTTCGGCAGCCATATTGGATTTTGTGGAATTTGTTAAAACACCTATGTACCGGAAACCGCTTACTGCAGAGTTCTGAAAATTGCTATACATGTTGAGGGATAGTTCATGATTAACTGCTGTTAATATGAAGCTGATTGGTTCTGTGGTTTGGCAACCACATTGATTAATGACATAAAATGACCATAAAAATATAAAATCATCAAAATTCAAACATCTTCTTCTCTAAAACTGCTTATCCGATTGAAACAAAAATTGGAATAAAACATCTCAGTATGGTCATCTGTTAAGCTTGTTCAAGGGAAGTTGCTACTGTGAAAATCAATGCATCCACGCTGCATGACATCATCAACATACGCAACTGGCTATAAAACTGCGTATAACTTCTTATCGGCCGCACCAAAACGCACAAAATTTGACACGGATATAGAGGACTATATTCAAAAGTCTTCTTCTCATGAACGGTAAATAGTGCAGCTGTGAAACATTTTGTACATAGTGCGCTCATGTCCACGATTGATTCTACTTAAGGAAAAATTGATCTGTCACATGGTGTGGCAGCTATGTTGGATTTTGCGTAAAACACTCCTCATGAGCCCTTTGGCCGATTGATGTGAACCTTGGTTATACGTTATCTTTGTACTGTCCTCTAAAAAAATTAGTCAGGAAAAGTTCCTACATCAACAAACATGACCGCCATGAGCCAATCAATATGGGTGACATGCCAGTTTTGTCAATTTTTCACCCTGGAATGACACATTCCCACCACTGGGGACAGCTGTTAACATGGACAAGTCTGCAAGGTATAGAAAAAACACAGCAAGGTATAGCAAGGTATAGAAAAAAGTATGTTTGTAATTTATTAGATGTGACTTTTGTTGTTTTACAAAACTGGTGTGTTTATATGTGCACTATAGGTAATGCAAGTAGTGTAATGTGTAATGCATAAATAGTTTTATATAGTATGGTTAAGTTCTGCTAAAGGTCAAATTTAAAACTGGCTGTAAAACTTCCCATAATTTCTTATTGACTGCAGATGGTTGTTATATAACATGCAGAGTTCATGGACAATGCATGAACTCTCTTCATAACAAAGTGAACCTTCTACAGCCCCTCTAAAGGAATAGTGTACTGCATTATCTGCAAGAAATGCAGCAAACTGTACATTGGGGAAACTAAACGGTGTTTAGCAGACCGCTTTGTGGAACATTTATGAAGCACTCGAATCAACACCACTACATTTCCAGTTGCCTGACATTTCAACAATGATAATTCACACTGCTGAAAACATCATCATCTGTGGGATTAGTCAGTGCTGTGGAACACATGCTGCTCAGAAACAAAAAGAACATGAGTTTATCATCAAAGTAGGAACTTTGGAACCTCTTGGAATGTACATTCTATTCTGACATAATCGTGACATCATCCACAGAATTGTTGAAATATACAACTTCATTGCACTGTGTTTACTTTTCTTTCTATTCAGCTGAAGAAGCGCTTTTTGTCTGAAACGTGTGGGAGGATGGATTTTTTTAGATAAACCATGTTATTTGTACTTTGTAACATGTTATGCGCATCATAGAAAACAATAACATCGGTTATGCGCATATTAGCAAAAAAAAAACATCTGTCATGCTCATCGACAGGTTAGTCACAATGAAGTACATTTTGCTCCCTCACTGGACCTAATTTTACTCTATTTCAGTTTAGGAATAAAACAGTTAGAATTTAAGCCTGATTGAGACCTTTACAATACAAATAGAAACCATCAAAATGAAAATAGGGGAGTAACTGAGTGAATTTGAGAAGGACACCAAACCAGTCAACGAGGAACAGGAACCGGCAAATAGTACAGCTGCGAAAGCAGACAGCACACGTAACAATCACAGCGAGGCAGAGCAACTAGACTAAGAGATCTACGTCTTTATACTGTACGTAACTCAGGCCTGGGTGAGCAAATCCGTCACTTCATACAGGGCATGTTGCCTCCTCAACAGCCGCAGCTCGACTGAGTCTCAAAAAGAAGCCATTCCCACAACCCCGCCCCGGCGAAACAAACAGCCAATGAGATGAAAGTTCCTTCGGTCATACAACCAATAGTAAGACAGTAATGTAACAGTAGATCACTGCAGACTGCGGAAGGACACAAAAGAGGCCGAGAGTCAGCAATGAGCCTCACCACTGTCCTCCAACACACTGGAAGAGCGTCCTGCAGGCTTTCTCCAGGGTGCATCTAATAGCATGTGGAAAGAATACAGACTAGCTCAATACGTATGTACTTTGCGAGCCACATGCTGTACAGGAGAGCAGTGATGTTGCTTACACCAGTAAGGGTCCGAGAGAAAAGGAAAGACCCTTACACTTATTTATTTACACGTATAACTTATTTACTAACACAATATCATTAATGAGTGCTTTGTAACACAACATTCAATAATGTGCACTATGAGAATGCAAATACTGGATTTGTAATGAAATCCATTATACTTTATATCAAAACTACATGGCCAGACTACCATGGTCTACCAGAGTGAGGCTGGGATTATGGAAGTGAGGTCAGTCAATGGCATGGAATTCAACACAGGAAGTGACAGAGTACTAGGAATTACATTTCCAGCATGATACTAGAAAAATGTATTTTTAAAGTAAAACAAGAACAAAAAAGCGAAAAACAAAACAATAACTAGTAATAATGTTTCTATTGGTAATAAGAGTTTAACAAACTACTTGTTTATCAACATATAGCCTTCATTTTTAAAAACAAGGAAAGCCAGCAATGGTGATGTCATCAGAGAAAGCGTCATAATCTATGATGAAGTTTTACTTTGTGATGTCATTGACATAAAAAACCAAGCAACCAGATAAAACAGATTGAAAATTCACAGATCAGCTGTTATCTGAACCGCCTTTGTGATTCAGTGAGTTGTTTTGGCAATATTGGCAATATTGTTTTTGTCCTGTTCTCGTGTATAGTGAACAAAGGAGTTCCTTTTTTAATTATATAACTTTTGCATTCTTCAGCTTGACAAAAATAACTCAGGACTGAAAGGGTTAAGAAATGCCTCTGAAGATCCTTGCAATTGTTCTCTTAGTGTGTAGCTCTTGGTCTTTACATGACAGTATCATCAAAACCACTTCCAGTCTGCCTAAGTGTGACCAACAGCTTACCAGCTCTCCAGAGCCCATGTCAGTTTTTTTTGCTGCTCTTGGATCCTGTTTCTACAAGTCGGAAAGAAAAGAGACCCCACAAACCCAAGAAGAGGTTGGCTACGTCAAGGCCATTCTGAACTGGATGAAGAATTCCTTGAACCCTGTCTCAGCGTTTCAACCCCAGCACTCCTGCTTCAGAAGAATACGGGTTAGGATCCAGGCAGCAGGAATACTGGAGGATGAGGGCTCCCCAGCTGGAGTGCTGGTGGTGGTTTTAGTGCTGGCTGGAGCTACTCTGTTCCTTGTTATTTGGAAGAGAGACTTGTATCAGGTAAGAGATCTTGGAAAAGTCTGTCTATTGGTCTACTAGAAAAACCTGTTTTCTTTTCTATGTTTGTTTGTTTTTCCCTCCCCCCTCTTTTCTTCCATCGTTGGGACCTGACATTATTAGTTATTATTATTATTTATTTCTTAGCAGACGCCCTTATCCAGGGTGACTTACAATTGTTACAAGATATCATATTATTTTTACATACAATTACCCATTTATACATTTGGATTTTTACTTGAGCAATGTAGGTAAAGTACCTTGCTCAAGGGTACAGCAGCAGTGTCCCCACCAGGGATTGAACCCACAACCCTCCGGTCAAGAATCCAGAGCCCTAACCACTACTCCACACTGCTGACCAAACATTACTTCAGAGAAGGCTAAGAAGGCCTCTTTTTAAAAGTACTTAGCGTCGATGGGTTTTTCTGCAGGGTGGGTTTGAGTCTCCGACCCAGGCCTGGAGCACCTTTGGCACGGCACTGACTGCTACGTGTTATAATAGACTGCTTTGTTGTTTCTTCCAGGCAGTTGTATCAAGGCTCACGCTCAAATTGAAAAGCTCTCCAAACACTAGCACATCCAGACCAGGGCCCCAGGATGGAGACTTCATTGAGCAGTTGGTGGACATCTGGAAACAAGTGGAACACATAGAGAAGATATTTCAGAGGCAGTACAGAGTGGGAGCTCAAAAGAAAAAGAAAAAGAAAGAGAGACTCATGAAACATGTCTCCTCTTCCTCTTCACCCAGTTCTTCATGAAGAGGTGCTGTGACATGGAACACTTCATCACTGACACCTCTAGTGGGCAGCATCGTGCTCCAGGACAGAGATGAGGGAGGGACTTTGCTGTTACGTTGCTGTTGAGTTGCGGTGCGTTTCTGTCTTCAGAAACAAAGCACGATATATGAATGAATAAAGATATTTAGGCAACATTGGCTGATAATAATACTACTAATAAAAAGTGTTACCATATACAGTATTTGTGATAACATGTTGCCATTGGTAGAATCCAACTCAGACCATATGCATTTGAGCATGTTTTGTATAATATTTGTGTTTCTTTCCTTCAATGTACGATAATAAATGGAGCCAACTTTAAAAACCTGTGGCGTTTCCTGTTAAGTTTTATTAGGCCGTTGTGATATACTATTTTAAATTAATTGCATGTGTGGCTGATGAGTCATCAATTCAATTAGACAATCACTAATTTGCCTGTTTTGACAATTTTACAAGATTTTCTGTTGAAGTGGTTTGATTTCATATGCACAATGAATCACAACTACAGAAGCAATGGGGTGTTCTAATACATGTGCACACTGCTGAACTACAGAAGCAATGGGGTGTTCTAATACATGTGCACACTGCTGAACTACAGAAGCAATGGTGTGTTCTAATACATGTGCACACTGCTGAACTACAGAAGCAATGGGGTGTTCTAATACATGTGCACACTGCTGAACTACAGAAGCAATGGGGTGTTCTAATACATGTGCACACTGCTGAACTACAGAAGCAATGGCGTGTTCTAATACATGTGCACACTGCTGAACTACAGAAGCAATGGGGTGTTCTAATACATGTGCACACTGCTGAACTACAGAAGCAATGGGGTGTTCTAATACATGTGCACACTGCTGAACTACAGAAGCAATGGCGTGTTCTAATACATGTGCACACTGCTGAACTACAGAAGCAATGGGGTGTTCTAATACATGTGCACACTGCTGAACTACAGAAGCAATGGGGTGTACTAATACATGTGCACTCTGCTGTACCTGAACCACTGAGGGGTACTTGAGCACCTGTAGTCTGTGTAAAGAATAAGTCCCTGTTTGTCTAGATACAGCAACCCAGTGTTTACAAGGCTTCTGACCTGTATGTTAAAACTGTCATTTGCCAAACATTTGAGACCTAAATATGAAGGTCGGAAAGGCTTATTTATTAAATATGCAGTTAGGCATTATTCCCAGGGAGAGTGTTATTTCCAAAATGAGTCATTTCAAATCTCGCTGTTTAAAGTATTGTGTACAGTGCAATCAGGGACACATCTGCCACTGCACTGCCCTGGATAAACTGCAACAGCATCACTTCTACTATTGTCATATCAATGTACTTGTCCTGCTGTGGGACATATATATGAATATACATTCTAAACAAGATTGAAACAGAAAAGCAATGACATAATGAATATGTAATATATATATATATATATATATATATATATATATATATATATATATATATATATATAAAATACTGCCGGACAAGTCCAATCTCTTTTGCCAGTCTCTTTCACCAGGATTCCAGAGTGTCTTCTTTTTATTTTCAGAGCACTGGTTTACATTGTCCTACTCTAATTAATTAGTGTAATTTGGGGAGAATGTAGGAATTAACTGCTTTGATAAAAACGATCACTCCAGAGTGTGTACAAAACCCTGGAGTGGAATGGCCCTCCAGGACTGTGATTGGACAGCTCTGGAGTGGAATGGCCTTCCAAGACTGTGATTGGACAGCCATGGAGTGGAATGGCCCTCCAAGACTGTGATTGGACAGTCCTGGCCTACGAGATGGAGTAAAATGGTCTTAATAGAGGAGGATATTCAGAGAGGGGACTGTCTGGATAGTGCGCTGGTCTTTCTATCAAACTGCTCACAAACAGACTGCTTTGCTGTGTAACGCTCCCTGAGCTCCTTGTTACACAGCTAGTTCTGACTCCATCGAGACAGACTGCCTTTACATTGCAATGGTTGGTGATGGATTAGACTAATACTGAGTCTGAAATCTACCAATGACAGCATAGCATAGCAACGTGATGCCCCCATTCTGAAACTATTTGATTGTGGATTTTATTTCTAATGTATAATGTAATATTTTGTTAATAGATTTATGTTTCTATTCATTTTTTTTTAAACTGCAGTACATAAAAAAGGTATTTACAGTTAAACAGCAGTAGTGTAAGTAAGCTTTGAATATTTATAATGGGTATTAAAAACAAAGTTTTAAGACATACACATAAAGTAACTTTAAACGTATTTTTATTTTTTGTTTGCAATGATTTTCTATGGTCCTTTGTTGTGTTGTTCCCATTGTTTGCTAAGTACTCTATGTGAAGAAGGTTCTTTCATCTGAGTTCAGGAGCAGCTCCCTCGATTCTTGTGGCTTGGCAAACACGTAGTAACAACACCAGCCAATGGCATCTTTACAGAAGTAAGAAGAGTCAGCGCCACTTTATGATTCGCCTCTTTAGATAGCTAGCTTTGTTTTCCTGTGCACTAGATAAGTGGTTTCCAACCCTGGTCCTGTGGAGAGCTCTCAATTACTTAACTAGACCCTTAATTGAACTGATAATTTGCTTAATTAGACCTTTTTAATTGTTTTCAGCTCTTAAACAGTTGCAGAGTTCAAGTTCTTACAACGTGTTATAGATAACTTGAAATCTGCAACTGTTATGGAGCTGAAAACAAGTAAAAGGTCTAGTTACGCAAATTATCAGTTCAATTAAGTGCATATTTAAGTAATTGAGAGCTCAGTTGGAATGAAAACCAGCAGGAGCGTACTAACCGGGGATGATCCGTAATGATCCAGTGGTCAGTATGGAGGACGGTACTAACCGGGGATGATCCCGTGGTCAGTACGGAGGACGGTACTAACCGGCGATGATCCTGTGGTCAGTACGGAGGACAGTACTAACCGGGGATGATCCCTTGGTCAGTACGGAGGACAGTACTAACCGGGGATGATCCCATGGTCAGTACAGAGAATGGGACTAACTGGGGATGATCCCGTGGTCAGTACGGAGGACGATACTAAACTAGCACGCAACTTAATACCATTTGCAATGAACTAAGCAGCTCAAGATAGTCCCCAGCTGCGTACCAAAAATGTTCTGAATTGTAACAAAGCCAAAGTAACTGCTTTTGCCCTCTAGAGCAGTGGTTCCCAACCCTGGTCCTGGGGACCCCGTCTCTGCTGGTTCCCAACCCTGGTCCTGGGGACCCCGTCTCTGCTGGTTCCCAACCCTGGTCCTGGGGACCCCGTCTGCTGGTTCCCAACCCTGGTCCTGGGGACCCCGTCTTTGCTGTATATAAGTAAATAAATAATTCCAGTACAACTTTCCAATGTCTTTACTTTCAGCCTCTTCCGCAAGGTTTTTTTTTTTTTTTTTTTTTTTTTTTTTTTTAAATTTGCTGCTGTATCTGTCTGCCTCTCAGGAAAGGTATCATTCAATCTGCTTACAAGTGTATTCCATGCCATTGTGTGCTGCAGAATTGCTGAGGAATCCTTTCGGCCATCCTCCACAGTTTCAATACAATCTTTCATACACTCTATGAAATAAATGTTGCTTCATTGTATAACTTTGCACACGTTACTGATTGCTTTCCTATGGATGTACTGTGAAATCAAGCTTTAGGCTATACCTGAAATATGTAATCAGCATTTCTGATTAGATTTACACCTTTTACAGTCGAAAATACACCTTTGGTCCTATAAACGAATGCATTTGTTTTGTGTGTGAATTAAATAATGAGGACTAATACTAAGATGTCAGGTTTCTTAAAAAATTAATTAATTAAAAGATTTTGATCTTTTAATTAATTTTAATGATCGCCTGCCTGCCTTCAGTTCCTGTCTGGGAGCGCGCTGCAGTAAAGAGTTACCTGCGCTCCGCACTAAAGATGGGGTTCAGCTAGTCCCCAACTTTTTTCGCCATCTTTTTTCTTTGCAATTGGTGCTAAATCAGTCCGCAGCTGGGGGTGATCCTGAGCAGTACCCTATTAGCTGGTATAGAGCGTATAGTCAAAAAACATCTAAACACCAGACCAACTCTAAATACATAAACACATATACAAACACATTCAAATTTAATTCATTGCAAAAAGAACAATTCAGAAAAATTGCACGCGTCCAAAAAATGTAAGGGGCAGTTAATAACAAAACAAAACAGAAAAATGCTTTTGCAAAAGTATCTATCCTGGCTGCAGCCCACCTATTGTACCTGTAAGTAGCGCTTTTGCCCCTGTATATATTGTGCTTTTTAAACTGCCTTACAATTCACGAACGGGGTTAATAATACTTTCTCAGCTGAGCTACTTAACCCATTCTGTTTATACAATCATTGCAACACAGCAGTAAACCATCCCGCTTGAGCGGGGCTTTCAATAATATTAATTATCCTTATATTTAAAAAAAAAACTTTGCTTCTGAACGCTAACTTCCTCGTGAACACACCCTCATCTTGTCTTTTGCTTCCGTTCTTCCCATTCCTTGACTTGCAAATTTGACTGGATTGATTTCTGCAATTGGTGCAGCACCTTTGCCGTCAGCATTTGACTGACAGTAGCTTCCGGAAGTTTATGCTGTAGTCTTTCCGTGGAAGTGACGTCGCGCTGTCAACATGTAAGATGGCGGCTCATCACAGGCAAAATGCGGCTGGGCGGAGGAAAGTCCAGGTAAATGTATAGTATTAACGTTAACTCCAGGTAGGAGTTCGGGCACAGGGACACGATGCTGTCTCACACCTGCCCTGTGTGGTAGTATCGAGGAAAGGTGTCGTAGAGCTGAAGCGTGGGGTCCACTTGAGACAGCGCAGTGATTACTGCGAGGGGACAGGTTCCAATGCTCTCGGTCTCTCTCTGCTGTTTGCTTCGTCTGGGTTGGTCATAAGTACATCTGTGAAGCGGTGATCCATACAGGAGCTAATATTACTGCCAGACCACGAAGTTAATAAACTGGATTTCAAATGTGTAAAAAGACACGAAATAACGGTGGATTGCAAAAGGGCCGGGGTCCTGTTTTTTTTTTTTTTTTAATTGTAGTGTGTAGGTCATGCAATCGTGCAACGGTAACCGTGTTTAGATTGAATTAAGCCGTGTGCAAATCTATGACAAAACATCAGCCATCAGCATTTTGTGTTCTTTTCATTTTGGCAAGCGTTATTTACTGCGTCCGTTTCCTGTTACCGTGATCAGTTCATATTTAGTAAGGTTTGTGTGATGTGCAATGCTGCTGTACTGTACAGTACTGCATATATTCGCAAGTACCTATACAGTAAACACTTCATTACGGCTTCTGTAAAAATACAGTACTAATAAGGGTTCTGTTGTGGAATAAATCCCTTGGACGGGGTAACATTTAAGTTGTTATATTAAACGTTTTATTCATATAATGCAATTACCGGTACTTAACAGATTCATCTATTTTCAGGTCGTCCGTGATTACAGGGAAATGTTGCATATTTAATTGGCTAAAGTTGTATAGTTTTGAACTGTTCAAAATGTGGAGTCAGTTGGCTATTAATAAATAGCAAGCCCACTGTGACCTGGTCTAATGACTAAGGAGAGAAGGCGACTTGCCAAGCTGTTGCAATGGTATCAAATGCAAATTCAGTTGTTACTCTTTCACCATTAAGCCATCACTGATATGTCCATAACACAGGCAAACGCATATTATATATATATATATATATATATATATATATATATATATATATATATATATATATATATATATATAAAATCTTACACATTACACCAGTATGTATTGCTGAAGAAAATGTTGATTGCTAACACTGTTTCTTCATCTCTTAAGATTGTGCTGTGTATCCAGTTCTCTGTGTAAGCTTGTGATTAAGATTGCTGTATTCTGTTAGAATGATCTGTATTACAGTAAGTAATTCCAGGTAGAAAGTGCTACTGTGCAATGATTGTTTAACAGATCTTGCTCTATACTGTACATCAGCATTACCAAATGTTTCTAAAGTGGATACTGGTCAGGTAAAACAAAAGGGTTCTATAATAAGTTTCATTTAAATTTTATTGTATTATTATTTTTTGAATTTCAATGACACAAAATATACTAATTAATTGTGGTGGTACGATTTCCAAGTAGAGCTTAAACATTTAAATGAATAGCATGCTATTTGTATATGTGTGGTTGCATTCAGTGCAAGAAAAGACCTCTGAATCCATGTTTTGTAGAACATTGGTTTAATGCATGAATCAGAAGTTAGACTAAGTTAGGTAGAATGTATGGTCATCTGCTGTAAGTTCACAAAAAGTTCAATTTGGGGATGCGTAATATGTAAATAAATAAACATCTGAACAGACATGGGTTTGCAACATACATATTTATAAAACTGAAACGATAACAATACATTTTTAACTTTTCAACAGCAATCTGTTTATTATCAGATGCGCAAAAGCAACTGAACAATGTAGATAAAAACATTTTACAGAAGCGTACAGCACAAGAAGTTATAAAAAAAAGCTTCATTTATTTTTCTTTTTTCTTCTTTTTTTTTCAACAAAATGGTATTCCTTTACCTTGAGTCCTAAGGCTGTTCACAATCAATACAGATATGCACTTCTCCACGCCGCCTTCATGCACAGGGTACTGCTGCCCAAAGTTTTATTTTTATTATACTTGCCAACCTGGCATTGACATCTCTTGCGGCTCTCAGTGGGGTTGCCAGCTTCAGCTGTGGGTACACGCTTGGCAGTCTCCCTCTGTTCCAAATGCTTCTTGCGAAGTTCCTGTGCTAACTAAAATATATTCTCTCCTTGGTAAATTCTTCTCCGTGCATTGGCTGCTAGGTCCAATACATTGTAAAACACCTGAAAAGGCCAACGTCGGGAGCCAGCTTTCACAGAATACTTGGATGCCATCTGATCCAAAACATCAACTCCATATTTTCTTGTGTTGTAAAACTCCATGGTTTCTAGTATTTATTTTCACAAGTCCCGATGATAAATAACTGACAAACAGCACAGCTGGCAAGCAGACGCCAGCCTTTGAAAAGGCTGATTGAAAAACAATAGACTGTCAGTCATTCACTCAGGCACAGAGTAGAGACTAATCTAATTACAGCTGAACACATTGCGGACTGGTAAATAACAAAAAAATAAAGTAGAAAACCGTTCTGTATAATCACAATACAATTGTTTTCTGTGTGGCTGTCAATGTGACTGCTCCCGGGACTTTTAGGTATAATATAATACATCTCCTTTATTTCTGCACTCCTGCGTTTTCATGCTTTTGTGAGAATATTTAATACATACAGACAGAAAGGTACATGAAAACATAGCCCCATATGTGTGACACGACTGGAGAAAATTACATTTTAAAACCAAAACCCACCACAATGACTGTCGAGGGGCTGCTAGTGTTAAGGAAACCCTGTTTGTTCTATGCCTTGCAATGTGGATTTATTATTTATTTTATTTGGGGAGTGCTAAATATAATTTAAATAAATGCAGCACTGCTCTGGTGACATTGACCCTGCTTTTACATTAAACGCAGCAACTGTAAATGCAAATCCTCAGTGACACCGGATCTCTGTTAAAATACCTTAAGGGCAGTTCCATAATTTCAGGCATACATTTCAGACACTGTAAAGATGCAAGTAATCATTAGTATACTCTTGAAGTGGCTTTTTACTTGGGCATAGTCAACCAATTAGGACTGTAATTCAGAAAGGAATAATTCTCAGTCAGACTGGGTCTCTGTTAAAATACCTGATGAAATGTTAATGTTTAAAGTACTGTTGCCCTACACTGACTGGCTACAAGATTAGAGAATGTCTTTAAGAGCCCACCATGCATATCTCCCAGTATGCATTGTTTGAGTGGAAACTAGTATTATTATTATTATTATTATTATTTATTTCTTAGCAGACGCCCTTATCCAGGGCGACTTACAGTTGTAAACAAATACATTTCAAGAATCACAGTGCAAGTAATAATACAATTAAGAGCAAGATATATACAATGATGAATACAATGACTTGAGGTTTAGTGATTTGAGCTGCTGTACAGTAGCATTCCTTTTGCTTGTCCCAATACATTGCACAAGTGTGCAGGCTCTATCCATCAAACTTGTGCTTTTTGATTGCATGTTTTCTTCTTTTTTGCAACCGTTGCCATTTGATTTGTGCTAATATCCAACTATGTAAGAAAGACAATAGAAATATTTGCTTGTGGCTTGTCATGTTTGTAATAAGCAGCTTTGTGATATTGTTTTTAATACATGTTCCTGAGACTGGTTTCCTGCGGTAGTACTGTATAGAATGAAAGCAACATCAGAACCACCCAATGCCTCTCTGAATGTTTTTAAGTTGGTTGACGTGCTCCCTCTGTCTCTGTGATGTGTTTCTAATCCACTGCACTGCTGTGGTGTTGCTGCAGGTGTCCTATGTAATACGGGATGAAGTAGAGAAATACAATCGCAATGGGGTGAACGCACTGCAGCTGGACCCCACATTGAACCGGCTCTTCACTGCTGGCCGAGACTCCATCATCAGAATCTGGAGTGTGAACCAGCACAAGGTACTGTAGCTGTCTGTTATCACTCCCATAGCTGTGAAGAGAAGGAGTGCTGTGAATAGATTGTGTATTAATTCGGGGTGAAACTGAATAGTCGAACGTTCGACTATTCGATAACGATGGCACCTGTCGACAAGTGAATCCAACATTTGAAAGTTAAAAAAAAAAAATGTATATAGTACAGGCTTATTTTAAAGCCTGTACTGCTGATTGGTTCTCTATGTAGCGGTAATGAAGATTGACTGGAGGGTGGGATTTGTTATTTCTTGTCTGTGATTGGCTAAACTAGAACATACCTCGGCTAACGATGGCTTCCTCACAGAAAAGTTCAGCATGGAAATACTTTGACAAAGTAAATGAAAACACTGTTAAGTGTAAAATATGTGCAGTGCAATTAAACTACCACAAATCTACAACTGGTATGTTAACCCACCTAAAAGCCAAACACCCTTCTGCGACGCTAGCAATGACAGAAAAGGAAAGAGGACCGCAACAAACCGCCATTGCATCCTTTGCGGTGAGGCCTCGTCAGTGTGACAACGTACGTGCTGAAAAAACATCAGCCCTTATTGCTAATATGGTGGCAAAGGACATGCTTCCCATAAGTTTTGTTGAAGGTGAGGGATTTCGGGAGTTGATGAAATTTGTGGAACCTGAATACACAGACCCTGAACAAAAAACAATTGCCACTTGACTCGAAAAAATGCATGCTGATTCAGCAGCTTCTGTCCGCAGAAACGTGTCAAAGGCTGAGAAGGTGGCGTGGACTGCACTGAATACCGAGTCGTACGTCACAATAGAAGATTTCATAGAGGATTGGGAAATGAAAAGCATAGTTCTACAGACTCGCGCCATGCCAGAGAGGCATACAGCAGAGAATCTCACAAATGTGTTGAACACCGCTGTAGACCATTGGGGTTTATGGGGGAAAATCACTGCCTGTGTTCACGACAATGCCAGCAACATCATCTTAGCAAACTCGGAGTTCGCTGAATGGGACTCGAATTTGTGCTTTGCACACACTCTGCAGCTCGCCATCAACGATGGCTTTAAACTTGGTGCCATACATAATGTAGTCGGTGCGGCCAGCCGTCTTGTGGCGCATTTTCATCACAGTGCAATAGCTACTCAGGCTCTGAAGTTGAAACAAAAACAACAAACTCTGCCTGAGCACCATCTGGTGCAGTATTGCCGGACCTGATGGACATGCTGATTTTTTTAAACAAGAATAAGTGAACATGATAATAATAATGGAAATTGTTAGCCTAATTATTCCTAAAGTTTTTGTAAGGATTTTTTTTTTTTTGCTTCCATAGAAAGCTAGTGCGTTAATACCACTCAGGTCTTTTTGTTCATTCATTTATTTATTAATATTATTAAGCTAGCTACATACATAGCAAACTACTGCCTATATAGGCTATTTATTTTTTATTCACTGGAACTCGAACGCATAGGTATGTTTCCGATTTGATTTAACGTAGACCGGTAGTCTATATATTGAGTGTGGTTTGAAAACGTGGGAAAAGTAAATCGTTTAAAGTGGATTGTATAAATTAGCTAGTAAATCTAATGCATTTTGTATTTCGCTGTTATGACCGGAAAACATTGCCACAAGGATGCTAATTTAAGGCATTTGCCTCGCAGCTCACATTGCTAAACTATTATTGAATGAAAATTAAATTAATAATTGATTAAAAATTAGACGGGAGACGCCCATATTATAAGCAAGCGTTACTTTTTTTTTTTTAATTGTCACAACACGAGAGTTGACAGGTATGCTTATGTTATTGCTGCTGTTATGGCATTTCCGTATGTCTCCTAATAGGAAGGTATTTTTTACATAGCCTAATGTTTATTTAACAAAGTTGTTGTGTTAGCTAAGTATTTTAAAATAACGTTCAGAATTTATTGCAATTACAGTAATAATATGCATTATTTTGCATTTAATGTACATCTCATTTTGAATGGGGGGCGACTATTCGATTAGTCGACCTCAACAGCTGTGGAATTCTCAATACTCAAAATATTTGTCATGCACATCCCTAGTATTAATGCTCTTTTGTTGAATTGAAAACACTGAAGTTGTAAATACCAAGGCTTCAAAAAAAGAAAAACAAGTTTATCTTTTGCTAAAATAGCCATATATATATATATGAAATGTACATGGGGGAGACTGAGCTTTTAAGCTTTCCAACGATACCGCCCCATTTGTCTAGCCGCTACAATGATGGAGCAATAGGCAAAACCTAAGCTGTGAACACTGTCGCATGATGAGAGGCTTAACTTCAGGCGATCGTAGCTCCGGCTAGGAGTACCGCATACACACACTGAATACGTCTTTGGAAAGCCCTGAGTCTGTACTTTTAAAACAAGGCGTGTGGCTTTTACGGTGCCTGAGTAATATGTGCGTAACCTTTGGTGCCCTGGCGCCCCAAAATGAATGGGGCTGTTTTAAGAGTTAAAGCGAAAGTCACTGCTTGCAAAACAACACATAGATAGACTTAATATGATCTTTTTATTTTCAAAACGGTTTATTACTGCAGTGTTCTGAGTTTATATAATGCTTGAAGATAGCGGCCAAGACTCGCGTACGAGACAATAAAGGCTTGCGGTACTTAAAATATCCAGCACTACTTTTATTTATTTATTTATTTATTTATTTAAACCAGAACTACTCAGAATGCGGCTCATGGTGCTTTAGTCACTGACACCCACTTCCTTGGAGATTGTTGTAGCGTTTCAGGCATTCTAAATTGGGTGGAAAATACAATAACTTGGTGTCTTAAAATATCTCTGCGGGATTTTCCCGCACTGAAAGGGGCAGATATGAGGGAGCAACTTGGAAAATGCATGATTCCCGCAATCCCGCGCTGAAATTCAAGCCCTGAATGTATATGTTTATTGCAAGTTTAATATGTCGTGTTGATAATTTATTAATCAAACTATGCTTCGGCAAAAATAAGTTCTGCCATGCATTGTACTATTTAACTGCACAGTAAAAAAAAATCCTCAACAGCCAGTCCGCGTGCAGCATCCAAACATTCCGTTTTATAATGAACAACCCACTCTAATTCGTATACAGGCTGCACTGCTCAATTTACCCCCTGATCCTTTTGTGTTTCTGGCAGAGCTTGCACATCATGCCACCCAGTTCCTTGCTGTAAAAAAGCCTTTTCCATTGTTTTCACCACATGTCCTACCCAGTATCACGATGTTTCTTTTTTGTAAGCACGGCACCTCTTGCGGTTCTTCCAGTTATTATTATTATTATTATTTATTTCTTAGCAGACGCCATTATCCAGGGCGACTTACAATTGTTACAAGAGATCACATTATTTTTACATACAATTACCCATTTATACAGTTGGGTTTTTACTGGAGCAATCTAGGTAAAGTACCTTGCTCAAGGGTACAGCAGCAGTGTCCCCACCGGGGATTGAACCCACGACCCTCCGGTCAAGAGTCCAGAGCCCTAACCACTACTCCACACTGCTGCCCAAAGTTAGCTTTCTAAGTTGCTCATCATTGACTATAAGCTGCTCTTTTTCATTTTCTTTTTCATCATCCATTTCGGTTTGGTAATTTCCACATTCATTCATTGTTTTTGCTTTGAAAATAAACGTTTATTTTTTCAGCAGTCATTAACGTTCCAGCCTCTCCAAGTGCTTAAAACGGAAAACCCACCCCTTTAACTCTTTGATTAGTTAAATGTAGTCTTAACACAGCTGTCATGTGGTTCCAAGATTTTTTTTTTCACCCAGCGCACACAAGTGATCTAGTCAGCTAGAAGCACAATCACCCCTTATCATTAAAGGCACAGTAGCATCTACAAAACGGGAGGCTATGCGTTTTTCAGCTGGGTGGCGACTTTTATCTGACTTGTACTCTTTTATTGTTCGGTCTTGTTTCACAGGCCTTTATTTTATTTTATTTTATTTTTTATTGTGAAACACTTTGAGATGTCTTTGCCATGAAAGACGTTACATAAAAATAATTTGCTTGATTGATGACTGCGATGTGTAATGAAGTAAAATGTATAAAAAATAACAGTACTTAGCCGGATCAAACTGGTAATTGCTAACGTCAATGTGGTTATTTAAGTATAATGTTGGTAACACTTTTTTTTTTTTTAAATTGTAGCAAGACCCCTACATAGCATCAATGGAACATCACACAGACTGGGTCAATGACATCGTACTTTGTTGTAATGGAAAGACGTGTAAGTATTTCACCCTTTGAATGTATCTAAACAGTGTTCTAATAGTATATGCTGTACCTGTTGGTAATATAATGTGTTGTGTTTACTCTGAAAGCATTTGCATGGACAGTATAATAACAGCAATAACAATGGTGCTTATTTATTTAGTGTCATCTAGTCGGAGGGATGGCAGCCCCCTGTATGAAGCAGCCACACATGTTTAGTTACTTTGAATAGCAGTTCATTCAGGTTGCACTGTGCACCAAGGGCTCTAATAATCCATTGCATAACATGACTACCCTTCTAAAAGTGTTCCATGGTATTTTTGCAGTTTTACCATGTATGGTATTTATGTATTTACCACAGCTTGCTATGTTTATTAATGTCCTTTTACCGTACCTCTCTATTCTTTACCATGCTAACTTATGCTTTACCATGCTTTCACTGTGCGTTATTACTAGGGGTCTATTTAATCGCGATAAATGTACGTATTTTTTGCGGGTAAGTTATGGAATAAAATTAGGATTTCGCTGACATTTTGTGAACCTGTTTAAACATTAAATAAAGTAAGTAGACAATTTGTTAGAGCACTATAAAAGCCTAAAAATAGTGATACTTGCTTCCTTACTAAAACAGAGTGCTGTCATTTGTTAAAGGCAAGCATGCAACATCCCCCAGCAGTTGCTGCCGACATTCTCTGTCTGGTGTGGATTTGCCCATACATTGAGACTGCACGTCTTCATCCACTGAATTGGTTGGAAGCGTAAGGCAACCCTTTGCCAAGTTATACAGATGTGGAAATCGATTAGATACAGCCCCAAAACTCGGTTACTCAAGGTCATCTGACATACTTTAATAAAGGCAATATATGCAGCACGTTCGTTGTCATGTTATTTGTCCCATCCAATAATTAATTTTATTAGTACCGAGTCAAAACAAAGAAAATGTGCCTATTCTGGTCTAAAATTCTAACTGCATTTAAAAAGTAAGCAGCAGGCTGTTTGAAGCGAGGTGGCTGTGCTAGATCGTACCTGTAGTACTGATTTAAGCTGGCTACAGCTGACAGGAATACTTTTTGTCTGTGCTGACTTAGCAGTTTGTTTTCTGAAAGCTG
This sequence comes from Acipenser ruthenus, assembly GCF_902713425.1. NCBI lineage: Eukaryota > Metazoa > Chordata > Actinopteri > Acipenseriformes > Acipenseridae > Acipenser > Acipenser ruthenus. Next base: position 93,140,112 of record NC_081191.1, on the reverse strand, counting down.
TTTATTTTACGTTCTGTTCAGCAGCCTCTGTACTGGCCTTTAGTTTAATGTGTGATTCTGATTCTGAAGCTAAATAGAGATTGATCATATTTTCTGCAAAGACACATTACATGATGTGCAAAACAATTACCTCCATCTGCATGTACAGCTTCTTTGGGAAATATCTTGACACGATCATAAGCCGAAATATACATTGCTTTTTTTGCTTTGTCGTCCATTTCTGGTATTTTACCTCCAATGCTGAAAACTAGATTTTAGCAACTGTGGCAGGAATGGCGTTGTGGTGACGTAAGGCCAGCAGCAGGAACAAAAACAAACAAAGGCAGTACTGCGGGCAAAAAGACGCTGCACGCCGTTTATTTTCAAACAAGAATATAAATAAAATATTTGAACAGAAATACTTTGCTCACAGAGCGAAAACAAAAAGGTAAAACAAAAACAAATCACAAACAAAATAATATGATCAGTTGTGCAGTAGCCTTCACTGATCTACTTATTATTATTTTTATCTTTTGATATTTACACTCGCTCTCGTTCTCTCCTCTGAACCCAACCCCCCCTCTCCCTTCTCCCCTCCCCTCCCCTCCCCTCCCCTGAATGCAGAGAGCTGCAGGTTTATATGCAGGTGACCATCTCCCGTTTTAGCAATAAATTAATCACTTCATTAATTCGGGAGATGGCCACCTTCTGCACAAGGTTTTTAATTATTCCTGGCAGAGGACGAGCACCCAACCTCGCCTCTGCCAGAACACATTTTAAATGAAAACAAAACAATAACAAACAAACGCACGACTACGCCGTCATTTAAATACATAATAAATCATAAAACAAAAATACAAAATAACACAGGGTCGGAGGTGGAGACCCCGTTCTAAAAATAAATACTAAATAAATGTACAGGGCTCCTCGCCCTGTTACAGCAACCCTAAATCAAAACAATGCAGCACGGACTTTGTCCCACCCCTTACTGTACAGTACAGGTCACAGAAAAGCCAGTACAGATGCACTGATAGGCTGATTAAAACATAATTGTCATTTGAACATTAAACAAGAACGTTAACCACTTTGGAGTATTTTTTGTAACTGGTATTTGTCTAAGGATGTTTTTGTTGTGTGTTTTTTTTTTTTTTTTGCCTAAGTGCAATGCACACAGGACAGCGAAGGAATAAAAAAAGCCTGTCTACTGAAGGAAGATAAGTAGTTTGCGTCGCTTGCGTTGTGCAGTAGTTAATTTAAACAAGGTTTCTTTTTTTTTTTTTTTTTTTTCTCTGTACTTGTCTGGTATGCATTGGCCCCTAAAAGAGGTGAATTTCGCGGTGACCCTTCAATTTCCCGATTTTTCCGCGAAATCACGATTTAGGTAGACCCCTAGTTATTACACTTTGCTATGCTTTTACTTTTGGTAAACTTTTATAAGGGTAAGGTACAAAACCCACCAATGGATCTGCCCAAGTAACCTTAGAAAACATTTTAATTGAATGTTATTGCCTTAATGACCTTGTTTTATTACTACTTGTTTTGTAGTAATATCCGCTTCATCAGACACCACTGTCAAAGTCTGGAATGCACATAAAGGATTTTGCATGTCAACGTTGCGGACACATAAGGTATGATTTCAGACATAAGGGAGGATGTCAAAAATATGCATGCATGTTGTACACTTTACTGTATAGAAGTGCCTCTGGTCTTGTTTTCGTTGCACAGGACTATGTGAAAGCGTTGGCATATGCAAAAGATAAAGAGGTGGTGGCATCGGCAGGGCTGGACAGACAGATATTCCTTTGGGATGTAAACACCCTCACAGCACTGACTGCCTCAAACAACACAGTCACCAGTAAGTATCTTGAGGAAAATAATCCACCAATTAAAATGCATCACATTTAGATTCAAGTGAAGCCCTTGTTTATATAGGCCATCCAGGGGTTCAGTATGCTTAGCATGCCTGCACATGATGCATGTAAACTGTACCCTTGCAATGAAATCCTGATGCAGATTAGTGCGTTGCACCTCCTATTATAAGTAAGAACTGCTGACCTGTCAATGCTCCTTGCTGACCCTCTTACAGCTACTGGTATCCCCTGCTATATCTTTGTTTTATAAAATTGCAGATCAGAGCAATTTGATGTAAGCAGTGTGAGTTTAATCTGGGTGTTATCAAAAAGCTTTTTGTGAGAAATCAGAGTTATAAAAGGTCGTTCCAGTTTTCAAGTGGTATTAATAATAATGTTTTGATGTGATGAAGCATTTTGCTTTTCTAAGTAAGCGCTGTAGGTAGTAGGGAAAATATTTTGCAGGCATTATGCACACAGTATTCTTCTTTTTTCTTTTTTTTTTTTTTTTTTTTTTTTGAGGTATGTCTTTGTCAGTTGTATTGGTGGGTTTGTGATGTCATAACGACCCAGTATTGATCCCAGGGCATTAAGGCTAAGGCAGAGGTCACTAACCCCTGCTGATGGGGTGCTAGGTGTCGCAGTAGGGCTTAGTTAGACTTTGCCTTATGAAGTGACTCTGGTACCATGTCATCACCCACCATAGTTTCTATGCCTGCATTATCGCCAGGTGTCGGCCAGAAATGTGACAAATGGCTTCATTATTGTTTTCACTGAAGCAACATTACATCAGAATTGGGTCCCCTAGGACAGTACCAAAGCAATTTCACAGAAATGTATCAGCTGAATAAGACTTCCATATTTAATAGAAATCAGACTTTGCTTTTGATTTTTTATTCAACATAATATTGTAAATAAGAAAACAAATGAAAATGGCATGGACAAAAATGATGGGACCGCTAACCTAATATTTTGTTGCACAACCTTTAGAGGCAATCACTGCAATCAAACGTTTTCTGTAGCTCTCAGTGAGACTTCTGCACCTGTTAACAGGTAGTTTGGCCCACTCTTCCTGAGCAAACTGCTCCAGCGGTCTCAGGTTTGATGGGTGCCTTCTCCAGACTGCAAGTTTCAGCTCTTTCCATAGATGTTCGATAGGATTCAGATCAGGACTCATAGAAGGCCACTTCAGAATAGTCCAATGTTTTGTTCTTATCCATTCTTGGGTGCTTTTAGCTGTGTGTTTTGGGTCATTATCCTGTTGGAGGACCCATGACCTACGACTGAGACAGAGCTTTCTGACACTGGGCAGTACGTTTCACTCCAGAATGCCTTGATAGTCTTGAGATTTCATTGTGCCCTGCACAGATTCAAGGCACCCTGTGCCAGGCGCAGCAAAGCAGCCCCAAAACATTACCGAGCCTCCTCCATGTTTCACTGTAGGTATGGTGTTCTTTTCTTTGGAAGCTTCATTTTTTCGTCTGTGGACATAGAGCTGATGTGACTTGCCAAAAAGCTCCAGTTTTGACTCATCTGTCCAAAGGCCATTCTCCCAGAAGGATTGTGGCTTGTCAATATGCATTTTAGCAAATACCAGTCTGGCTTTTTTATGTTCTTCTTTCAAAAGTGGAGTCCTCCTGGGTCTTCTTCCATGGAGCCCACTTTCGCTCAAAAAGCGATGGATGGTGCGATCAGAAACTGACGTACCTTCACCTTGGAGTTCAGCTTGTATCTCTTTGGCAGTTATCCTTGGTTCTTTTTCTACCATTCGCACTATCCTTCTGTTCAATCTGGGGTCGATTTTCCTCTTGCGGCCGCGCCCAGGGAGGTTGGCTACAGTTCCATGGACCTTAAACTTCTTAATAATATTTGCAACTGTTGTCACAGGAACATCAAGCTGCTTGGAGATGGTCTTGTAGCCTTTACCTTTACAATGCTTGTCTATTATTTTCTTTCTGATCTCCTCAGACAACTCTCTCCTTTGCTTTCTCTGCTCCATGTTCAGTGTGGTGTACACAATGATACCAAACAGCACAGTGACTACTTTTCTCCATTTAAATAGGCTGAATGACTGATTACAATATTGGAGACATGTGTGATACTAATTAAAGAAACTAATTAGTTTGAAATATCACTATAATCCAATTATTTATTATCTTTTCTAAGGGGTACCAACAAATGTGTCCAGGCCATTTTAGAATATCTTTGTAGAATAAGCAATAATTCATCTCTTTTCACAGCTTCTTTGCTTTATTCTATGACATACCAAAGGCATGCAAGTATACTTGATAAAATAGCTTTTAATTTCATCACTTTTCCGGAGGAATGAAGCATTATTTCAATGAGCTGTAAGGGTACCAACAAATTTGAGCACGTCTGTATGTGTAAATGTTTTGATGTTTCTGTGCTGCAAGCACAATAAAACACATATGAAAATGAATCTTCTGTAAAAGTAAGCAGCATTATTTAGATGGCCTAGGTTTTGGAGTGGTTTTCGTAAATGTATTTAGCCCAAGCTGTGCCAACCACTGAGTTTCTGCCAAAGACGTTTACTAAGCCCCGTAGTTCTCGTAGACCTAAATAGATCCTCACTGCTAACTCTCTTGACTGCTCTGTCACAAAACAGCTTCCTCCCTGAAGAAGTTTACTAAGCCCCTCTCCCATTCTGGTAGATCCTCACTGTTAACTCTCTTGACTCATTCTCGTAGATCCTGACTGCTAACTCTCTTGACTGCTCTGTCACGAAACAGCTTCCTCCCTGAGTGGGAACAAGGACTCCATCTACAGTCTTGCCATGAATCAGATGGGAACAGTAATTGTTTCTGGGTCCACAGAGAAGGTTGGTTTCTTTTCAGCTTCTTCATTTTAAACTGGCATTAGACGTTATAGACCAGGTTTAACAGGTATAATACATTTATAGTTTAGGACCTGAATGGACATTTCATTCATTTAGTTTAACGACTGAGAACATGGCTGGAACAAAGACCTGGTCAGAAATCACCCGATCAGGGAGTTGTCCCTACCTGATTTAAAACCTAAATTGTCAAACAGTGTTGGCAGTAATCCTGTTTGGAAATATTTCTGTTAAAAACAATGTAAATGTTTGATGCAGCTGGTTTTGTTTTCGTTTTAAGACATTTTAAAGAAATCATGCAGCTCTATGCAATGTGTTCAATCAAATTACCGGAAGCAAACTAAACCAGCTGCCAGGTTCCTAAATGCAGTGTAAAAGAAGTGCATCAATCAGGCAGACTTTGCTGTATTTATTTTTAAGTGCTAAATAATATGTAGACATGTAGACACTATTCTTTCAGAAATGGGGATTTTCACAGGAAACTACATATTGTGTACATTTCACGGAATCGTGAAATCCATAATAATCGTGAAAAAAATACAGCCTTAAGCATGAGTATTACCTAGTGTTATACAAAGATAACCCTTGCGTACAGTATGTGTAAAGAACATAGAGTGTAGTACATTTACATTGATCTCTTGCTTGCTGAAACAACAGGTTCTGCGAGTGTGGGACCCACGGACCTGTGCAAAGCTAATGAAGCTGAAAGGACACACAGACAATGTAAAGTCTTTGTTATTAAACAGAGATGGAACACAGGTGAGTCTCTGAGAGAACCGTGCAGGTAGATTGACATGTCCACATTTTAACTAATTCTATGTACTGTGCACCAGCTTCATGTTATAACCAGATACAGGTTTGTTTATTTATTTTATTTATTTATTTTTTAAAGAGAACTTTCTTTTGGTTTTTAAAAAAAGTGAAGCTTGCACAAGCATGTGCTTTATGTTAAATAACAAACTTTTCCTGCATTTAGTGATCCTGAATGGATTTCCTTTTCCATATAATCCTGTGTACTTTTGTACTGTTTCTCATGGACATAAGAATGGATTTCTTTTTCCGTATAATCCTCATCGACATATGTCACTCCTCTTGGAGCTGGTACCAGTGTACACAGGAGTGTTAAAGAGAATAGAGCAGGTGGAGAAGCCCCAGCTGGTCTTTGATATATCAAATGCACCCAGAAAGTTGTGGTCACTTTACTGTTTTTACTGTCCTGAAAGTGAAATCTTACTATTTAAATGTGTTTGTTGACGGTCAGAACACAAGTGCAAAATCCAAACGCAAAATCAAAAATATTATGGTATGGTTGTTATTCATATCAAATGTAGTACATTCTTAACTGTCAACATCAGGACAGAGTCACCGTAGTACACGTGAGCAGAGAAGGATGTACAGTAGTTACTGAACAATAGACCTGCTGCTTGTACCCTGCAGAGATTGTCTCTGACTCTACAGTCATGCCAATAAACAAGCTATATGCACACAAGTCTGCTATTACAGCACGCTGGTAGGGTTGTCTTTTGATCCAGAGCCACACTGTTCTCTGCCATTCAATGTCAAGCTGCCACTCTACATATAGAGATACATGAACTGTGGCTGCCTGGGCTCCCTTGTGGTTGAATGTTCTTTTTTTATATTGCTTAGTTTGTGTGATGAAGGAGCTCATCATCACCCTCGTAAAGATGGCCTGTTTAAATGGAAAACTGGACTTTGAAACTGTGTAAATGGTTCTTTACATATCTATAAAATTCCACACTTGCTGACAATGATGCTTAACTGAATAATCTAATTTTCAAACAAAAGTTAAAAGAACACAATGTGCTTACCTGAGTGTGGAACCACAGCTGGGAAATGTATTTTGCTGTATATAGTTTTGTGTTGATTTCTCCATGTTGGTGCCTCATTAATGAATTGCTGTTGTTCACTGCAACGCACAGTCTGCTGCTCTCCTTCTTGCCCCCGCCGTGCTTTGGTCATATTGCTCCCCTTCACAGTCTGATTGTGATTTCTTTAGTTTGTTTAAAAGCAATTGAGCACTGTATGCTGCAGGAAGTATGTGCCAGCCTTGCTAAAATACCTAAAAACAAAGTTTGTACTGTAATAGTACGTTGCACTTATAATGGCAGGGCTGTGGCAGGCACTGGTTGTCCCTATGACTGAAATGTCTCTTCGCTGTGGTGCAGTGTTTATCAGGCAGCTCCGATGGGACAATCCGCTTGTGGTCCCTGGGCCAGCAGAGATGTATAGCCACGTACCGAGTCCACGATGAAGGGGTCTGGGCTCTGCAGGTCAACGAGGCCTTCACCCACGTTTACTCGGGAGGACGGGACAGGAAGATCTACTGCACAGACCTGCGCAATCCAGACATCAGGGTGCTCATCTGTGAGGAAAAGGCATCGGTTCTGAAGGTAAGGAGCTCTCTGAGCTCTGGGAAGATGGGTGCTCTTAGACAAGCCTGACGCCTTCTCTCTGGTCCAGTTCAAGCACGGTAACCGATGTTCATTTCAGAGACCTGGTATTGATTGTACTAAATCTAATGCCAGGCACGAGAAACTGTTTTTAGAAGGCAAGCAAGGCTTTTTAGCGTTTAATCGCACAAAATGCAGTAGCTGTAATAGATACATTTCTGTTAATTGATTCATCAAATTTGTGAGTTCATTAAATAAACACCATGAATCGGTTTTAAAAAATATATATTAATACATTTGCTGAAACAGCAATATAAGTGTTTAGTAGCTGAATAATTTTGGTTACTATTCATACAATTTCATATACAGGACTTCAGACGTGAATAATTCATAAATTAATCACTTGCATACTTTAATAATTGATCAGAACACTTAAAAGCTAAAAAAAACTGAAACATAACCTTTTCTCAGATTGCTGTATCACCTGTTGTCGTACTGTAGGCCCTTTCCCAATTTCCCAAAATCCAAATTATTTGTCCTAGAATTACAACTGGCCTCACACCCACCACCCCCCCGTCAAAAAAAAAAATATCTGAATTGTGTCTTCCTTTGGTATCTTCATTCTGCTCTTGTTGTTTAGATGGAACTGGACAGATCTGCGGACCCCCCTCCAGCTATCTGGGTGTCCACCACAAAGTCCTCCGTAAACAAATGGGTAAGTACAGAGACGTTCTTAACCCATTAAGTGCCATTGTCCTCCTTTTAAGCAAGGCTACTTTGTTTGGAACATTTTTAACTGGCATCTACCAGGTACTTTCATTTTCTCTTATTACGATAGCTCACTCTCATTTGTGTTCATTGTTCATTTTTCTTTAGTCCCTGAAAGGTATTCACAATTTCCGAGCATCTGGTGAATATGACAATGACTGTAGCGCTCCCCTGACACCACTGTGCACACAACCTGAACAAGTGATCAAAGGTGAGCTGTCTGAATTGCGTTACACTGACCCAGGATTCAACATGTATACATTACACAACATCCCCACTGTCTATAGTGGAGAGGTCACAGTTAAATGAATGGCTTCCAAGGCAGTCTGTCTATGAAGTCAATTAAAGGGGCAGTTGGATCTGACAGCTGTCTAGGGCTGCTAGATTAAGCCTGGAAGAATTAACCCAGTCCCTCGAGAGCTTGAAGTCAGATGAATTTATCAGCAAAACCACCTGAAATCAAGGTCTCCTAGGGAGTAGAGTCCTGGGATAATAGATGACATTCAGTGGCATCAGTCACCTAGTTGAAACAGTTTACTGTACAGTTACTAATCACAAACAAATATGCCATAGGTATTGGACTGTATTATCCAATGTAATTTAATAACATGAGTTACCATCTTGTCAGACTCGCATCTTTACTTCCAGTTATCTACACTGGAAACTCTAGAATGCTTTAGTCAGTTTCAAATGCAGAATTATATTTGACATACAGTTTAAACGTGTTGGAGACAAATTGGAAGTGCAGAGCTGAGGATTTTTATGAAATGTTCTTTTTTTGTTTGTCCACTAGGGGGAGCTAGTATTATTCAGTGCCACATCCTGAATGATAAGAGACACATACTTACCAAAGACACCAACAACAATGTGGCATATTGGGATGTACTTAAGGTGATTATGATGCGGTTCTCTTCATCGGGTTTTGGATTTACAGAGTCGTGGAAGCATGTTGTAACTCGGCATTTGTTTTTTTAAACAGGCCTGCAAGGGAGAAGATCTGGGAAAGATAGAATTTGATGAAGAAATTAAAAAACAGTTCAAAATGGTGTATGTGCCAAACTGGTTCTCAGTAGACCTGAAAACTGGGGTGAGTCTTGGTGTTTCCTCTATATAGTTAAAACTGTGTTGTAGCATGAATTGCAAGCTACTGTAAATACCCCAAATATGATTTATTTACTAACAGTGCTGAATGGCTGGGTAGCATTTGCTCTCCCTTTTAACCAAAAAATAATTTTCCTAAGTGTTGAGTGCCAAGACTGGTACAATATTCAATGTAGTGTAGTCCTTGGCAGTCCTGAGCGAGAAGCCTGTTTTTGAGGGTAAAATGAAGAGACAGCGTCACACCCACTCTGCATTGCTAGTAAGTGGATCATATTTGGGGTATCACAGCACTTGTGGGAGGGACTGTTCATTAAAATCTCTTGCATGTTTTTAAAGAGGAGATGATTTTCTATTCAGAGATACCCGGGTATTTAGTAAGTGAGGGGTCTGAGTGAGGAAAGACAGACAGTACAATCCCAGGTAGGCTTGGTGCTCCAGGGGTTAAAGAACAGGGCTTGATACCAGGAGGTTCCTGATTCAAATCCCAGCTCAACCACTGACTACCTGTGTGTGAGCCTGAGCAAGTCACTTAACCTCCTTGTGCTCTGTCCTTCAGATGAGACTTAAAACCCAGGTCCTATTGGAAGTGACTCTGCAGCACCCCCTAGTCTCTTAAGTCATTTTGGATAAAAGCAACTGCTAAGTAATAATAATAATCCCCACCCCTGGTGTTGCAGTAAATCCTTTGTTGTTTCCACACTTTTGAACACTACTGTAAGTGTAACTGTTAGTGCATTGCTAGTTAAAGGGTTCTCTTTGTTATGCAGCTGAGGTTAAAGCAAGGCTGTTATCAAGCACTTCTGGGTTTAGCTGTGACCCATGTCCTGCTGGACTGTATTCGATTGTCTTGTATTGGATTTATTTTATAGATGCTGACAATCACTTTGGATGAGAGCGACTGTTTTGCTGCCTGGGTGTCTGCTAAGGATGCTGGGTTTACCAGTCCAGATGGTTCAGATCCCAAACGTAAGTCATGATAGAGCCAGCGCTACCCCCGGCACTGCAGCTTGCACGCCACTTAATACTGCTGATATTTCATGAATCATTCCAGGTGCCAGCTTCAGTGTTTCAATATGGAAACTCCTCAGGCACAATTTAACAGCAACCTTCACTGTGACCTGTGACCAGTAGAAATTATGACCACTGCTACATTGTTTGTAACTTCTGGATATATAAATTTATGTTTTCCCCCCAAAACCATTCGATCTGATATGACATATTGTTCCTGCTAATCTCTCAAGTCGTTTGATATAAATAAATACAAGATTGCATCACTTTGTTCTATTACGCAACCTATTCAAAAGTGCTACAGGGTACTGCTCATGTGTTTCCCTAGCTGGCAGATAGGCTGGTTAATTCCACTAGGTATTCAGCTGATACATAGTTCCTGTGTCCCAGACACCAGGAACAATGCTTCCCATTGTGGGAAAATAATAGATTTCCACTTGGCTAAGTATAGGGAAGCGTCTGGTTTGAGCTGAGAAGATAATTACATGGTGTGCTGGTAGAATAGAAAGCTTGGAGAAGCCTCCTGCTATGAGCAGAATACTTGATTATCACCCCGGTCACAGGGGTTCTGGCTCTAGAATTGATTTATTGGTTTGTGCCCATGTTTACAGAACAGGTACAGTCACAGCTCTGCAGTGCAACAGCAGAAGAACTTAGATACTCTTAGATAAAGGGAGACAAGTCGGCAAAATCTACGGGTTGTCGTTCCAGCAAAAGCTGGTGATCAAACAAACGTGCTTCCTTTACCACAGGGGCCACTTCAGCAAGCAATGTCCCTCTGTTTTAACCAGCTGGACTGGAAACTAGAGATGTGCAGGTCATTCAAAAGACTTTTGAGATTGGTGGCAATCCCAAAAAATATCTATTAACCAGGGGCTGGTTTCACAAAGCAGTTCTAGGTAGCAGTCTGCTAAATCCAATTCACTTCCATAATAAAATGAAAATAAAAACACATTTATCCTTTATTCATATAGACTTGCTGAGTGGATTTCTACTAAGCTTTATCGTATCTTAAAATTAGTGTTTTTCTAAGCAGGTAATACTAAGATATCTTGCTGGCTAGCAGCCTGCTAAGTGCTGGCAGTGCTTTGTGAAACTGGCCCCAGAAGATCAGTGTGTGCAAAGAATCCTATTGGAGCCATTGATTGAAATGGTGCATACAACCACATGTCTTTCCTTCTTTAGTAAACCTGGGCGGGCTGTTGCTTCAAGCTTTGTTGGAATACTGGCCAAGAACACATATCAACCAAGCGGATGAAGAAGAAAATGAAATAAACCACGGTGTGTATCTTCAGTTCCTCCTGTTTGTTTAGAATATGCCATGCTGTACAGCAGATATATGACATGATCCTGTCGAGCTTCATCTGTTTTTAGTTCAATGATGACAGTTTTCTATACTATGTATGAGTCTTCAATCAGTTCTGCCTCCGCACTTCCTGCTGTGAATATCTTATAAATAATTTAAGCTGGCAACTTCCAAGTATTGTTTTAACTCCTCTGGAAAAATCTAACGGCAGCTTTGAGCTGTGAGCTAGAATGGCTGTTGTGTGACTTTTTTTGGTTTTCGGATGATAAAGACCTAAAACTTTGAGTTATTGGCTTCATGCTCGCTACACAATACATATTCGTATTCTGTGATCACACTGTCACGTTCGATAGTGGGTGTCATTACCAGTGTTCATTGACAGGTGACCCTTTTACTACTGCATTGCTTGACATGCAGGCCCTCTCAGTCATACACACCACATGCTTTGTCATAGTCTTACAGTTGGTATGCAGCTGTATTCTACGACTCCAGTTTGTTACTGGTGGTGTCCGGTCAACATTAACCATTTCAGTGCCACATTCTTGTAACCTCTGAACATATTATTGATACAGAGCACTTGCTTTAATTGCCTTTACAAGCTGTATACAACTGTTGTCTCAGTAAAGTTCCAATGAAGGTGGTGTCCACTGTAGAAATCAGCCTTTTCACTGCTACATTGTTTGTAAACTCTAGACAAATCAATGATCCAGATCTTTCACATTTCCATATTCCTCATGTTTTGAAGCTATTCAGCCATTCTGTCTGATATGACATACTTGGTGCGACCTGGAATGCTTTGTTTTTGTTCACAAAAACTCCTGTTTCTAGGTGTTTGGTGGTGTTAGTAGTGTATGGTGCTAGTGTCGTTTCATATCGGGTGTTTATTTGTGTATCTTGGTTTGCATGCAGGTGATGTGGTTCCCGGTTCCCTGATTGAACCGTTCAGTCAGTATAACCACTGCTTTGTTTTCATATATACATGTTTTGTAGTTAACGGTGAACAGGAACCCCGAATACAGAAAGGAAATGGGTATTTCCAGGTGCCGCCCCACACGCCGGTCATCTTTGGTGAAGCAGGGGGGAGGACTCTGTTCAGGTTAGTAACCTGGCCCTGCTCCAGCATTACTGACACCTGAAGCAGGGTTTCTACCTTACTGGATAGCAATGACCAGCACCTTTAACAACCAACCAGCACCTTTCATAACCAACCAGCACCTTTCACAAACCAGCTCTGTACACAGCATCAACACCTTTCACAACCAACCAGCACCTTTCACAACCAACCAGCTCTGTACACAGCATCAACACCTTTCACAACAAACCAGCACCTTTCACAACCAACCAGCACCTTTCACAAACCAGCTCTGTACACAGCATCAGCACCTTTCACAACCAACCAGCACCTTTCATAACCAACCAGCACCTTTCACAAACCAGCTCTGTACACAGCATCAGCACCTTTCACAACCAACCAGCACCTTTCACAACCAACCAGCACCTTTCACAACCAACCAGCACCTTTCACAAACCAGCTCTGTACACAGCATCAGCACCTTTCACAACCAACCAGCACCTTTCACAAACCAGCTCTGTACACAGCATCAGCACCTTTCACAACCAACCAGCACCTTTCACAAACCAGCTCTGTACACATCATCAGCACTTTTCACAACCAACCAGCACCTTTCACAACCAACCAGCACCTTTCACAACCAACCAGCACCTTTCACAACCAACCAGCACCTTTCACAAACCAGCTCTGTACACAGCATCAGCACCTTTCACAACCAACCAGCACCTTTCACAAACCAGCTCTGTACACATCATCATCAGCACTTTTCACAACCAACCAGCACCTTTCACAACCAACCAGCACCTTTCACAACCAACCAGCACCTTTCACAACCAACCAGCACCTTTCACAACCAACCAGCACCTTTCACAACCAACCAGCACCTTTCATAACCAACCAGCACCTTTCACAAACCAGCTCTGTACACAGCATCAACACCTTTCACAACCAACCAGCACCTTTCACAACCAACCAGCTCTGTACACAGCATCAACACCTTTCACAACAAACCAGCACCTTTCACAACCAACCAGCACCTTTCACAAACCAGCTCTGTACACAGCATCAGCACCTTTCACAACCAACCAGCACCTTTCATAACCAACCAGCACCTTTCACAAACCAGCTCTGTACACAGCATCAGCACCTTTCACAACCAACCAGCACCTTTCACAACCAACCAGCACCTTTCACAACCAACCAGCACCTTTCACAAACCAGCTCTGTACACAGCATCAGCACCTTTCACAACCAACCAGCACCTTTCACAAACCAGCTCTGTACACAGCATCAGCACCTTTCACAACCAACCAGCACCTTTCACAAACCAGCTCTGTACACATCATCAGCACTTTTCACAACCAACCAGCACCTTTCACAACCAACCAGCACCTTTCACAACCAACCAGCACCTTTCACAACCAACCAGCACCTTTCACAAACCAGCTCTGTACACAGCATCAGCACCTTTCACAACCAACCAGCACCTTTCACAAACCAGCTCTGTACACATCATCATCAGCACTTTTCACAACCAACCAGCACCTTTCACAACCAACCAGCACCTTTCACAACCAACCAGCACCTTTCACAACCAACCAGCACCTTTCACAACCAACCAGCACCTTTCACAACCAACCAGCACCTTTCACAACCAACCAGCACCTTTCACAAACCAGCTCTGTACACAGCATCAGCACCTTTCACAACCAACCAGCACCTTTCACAAACCAGCTCTGTACACATCATCAGCACTTTTCACAACCAACCAGCACCTTTCACAACCAACCAGCACCTTTCACAACCAACCAGCACCTTTCACAACCAACCAGCACCTTTCACAAACCAGCTCTGTACACAGCATCAGCACCTTTCACAACCAACCAGCACCTTTCACAACCAACCAGCACCTTTCACAAACCAGCTCTGTACACAGCATCAGCACCTTTCACAACCAACCAGCACCTTTCACAAGCAACCAGCTCTGTACACAGCATCAGCACCTTTCACAAGCAACCAGCTCTGTACACAGCATCAGCATCATTCACAAACAACCAGCACCTTTCACAACCAACCAGCTCTGTACACAGCATCAGCACCTTTCACAACCAACCAGCACCTTTCATAACCAACCAGCACCTTTCACAAACCAGCTCTGTACACAACATCAGCACCTTTAACAACCAACCAGCACCTTTCATAAAACAACCAGCTCTGTACACAGCATCAGCACCTTTCACAACCAACCAGCACCTTTCACAAGCAACCAGCTCTGTACACAGCATCAGCACCTTTCACAACCAACCAGCACCTTTCACAAACCAGCTCTGTACACAGCATCAGCACCTTTCACAAGCAACCAGCACCTTTCACAAGCAACCAGCACCTTTCACAACCAACCAGCACCTTTCACAACCAACCAGCACCTTTCACAAACCAGCTCTGTACACAGCATCAGCACCTTTCACAACCAACCAGCACCTTTCATAACCAACCAGCACCTTTCACAAACCAGCTCTGTACACAGCATCAGCACCTTTCACAACCAACCAGCACCTTTCACAACCAACCAGCACCTTTCACAACCAACCAGCACCTTTCACAAACCAGCTCTGTACACAACATCAGCATCTTTCACAAGCAACCAGCTCTGTACACAGCATCAGCACCTTTCACAACCAACCAGTATCTTTCACAAACCAGCTCTGTACACAGCATCAGCACCTTTCACAAACAACCAGCACCTTTCACAAGCAACCAGCTCTGTACACAGCATCAGCACCTTTCACAACCAACCAGTATCTTTCACAAACCAGCTCTGTACACAACATCAGCACCTTTCACAACCAACCAGCTCTGTACACAGCATCAGCACCATTCACAACCAACCAGCTCTACACAGCATCAGTGAGCAATATCAAGGGGGTAAAGGGCAAGTATTGGGATACTGTGGAAATCTTATTGTAAAGATTGGTGCTCATGTAACTGTTGTAGACTTTATATAGAAACCAACAGCGGTTTAAAAGAGCTTCATGAATATTAGACTGTGTTTCATTCAGGAGTTAACATCATTTTAGCCAACTAAATAATCCCATGACTCGTAGCCATTGTTCACATTTCCATTACATACATGGGCCATAAATGTGCAGTTTTTATAGAAGCCCCCTTTTCAACAATCATTTATTTTCATTTTAAAACGTCTGTTTCTGCATTTTTTTACTCTCTTGTTCATTTCCCCAGCAGTGTGTTCTGGGTCAAAGCATTGGTTATTGACAGGAAACAAGCCATTGAAGGGGTGGGACAATTTTCACTCTCCCGGTGCAGTGAGTCAGGAAGTGCAAGACAATCTAGAAACATGGCTTGAAAACCAAGCATTTTCTTGAACCTAGAGAAATACCAGATACAGGCTTTTAAAATGGAAATTCATGTTTGCTAAAAGACGTGTTTCAATTCAAACTTCTTCTTTTAGACCTATATAATGAATGGCTGTGACAGACGAGAGGAATGCAGAGCTGGTTATTTAGTTAGTTATTTCAAAGCTTTGTGAAAAGGGCCCAGTATTGGGAAGCAGGCCCTCCCAGTACTTGTTTGAGGGGAGTGTATGGGGTCAATAAAGGTTAAACAAATTTCTGAGCACACTTGAGAACACTGTGCTCCAGCACAGCTGCAAGGTGAGAGGATGTTTTCAAACTCAGCCAACCCAGGACACAGAGGAACAAGGAATTGATAAAGTGGGGTACATTGGACCTTGTGTAGAAGAAATATGTTAGGAAAACAGAGTGTAAGCAGCGTTCACAAAGTTCAGCTTCACACACACACAGTTAGGCAAGATATTTAAGACAGGCACTTGAGAGTGCGAGTGAGAAAAGCAACCTGAATCCTCTCCTGACGACAGACCATCTCTGTACCTGAGCTTTCTCCAGGAACATTAGGTAGCTGATCATGATCTGATTTCTGTTTATAACTCGGTGCTACATTGTTGTGTCTAATGATAATGTTTAAGCTACATGCGTGTAACTTTTGAATATTGGAATCAATACATGGAAACTTACTAGCATAGCAATTGGTACAATTGGTATTGTGTGCACTCGATTACAGACATCAAATTAGTTTCCTTACAGGAGTGTAGTTCAGTATTTTTGTAGCACTGTCATGTAACACTATAACATTCTACTGAAAAAATGGGTGAATAGAGGGATTCACATTTCTTTTTATTTGTATGCTTCCTCTCTCAGATTACTGTGTCGAGATTCAGGGGGTGAAACAGAGTCCATGCTTCTCAACGAGACTGTTCCACAGTGGGTTATTGACATCACTGTGGATGTAAGTACACCTCTATTGCTAGAGTCAATCCCATGATTGCTGTTTAATGATAGATCACTAGTTTGTTTTATATATAAAGCTTTTTTGGGCAACTACAGTATCTGTAGGCGACATCTACCAGCATGAGAAGAGTTCATGCAACAAAATCACAAACTTGGTTTGAATTTTTCATATGCTTTAGGTACATATCAAAACTAAATTGCATGCCGTGAAGTTAGCCCCCTAAAGAGCCTCAGTTGGATAGTAAGCTGTATATTAAAACTGCATCGAACTGTGGAGGTTCTCCTCAACATTATACATGCTGTTAATTCAGATGTAGATTTTGTGATCAGTGCCCTCATAATTGAATTGAAGAACTCAATTCTCTCTCTCTCTCTCTCTCTCTCTCTCTCTCTCTCTCTCTCTCTCTCTCTCTCTCTCTCTCTCTCTCTCTCTCTCTCTCTCGCCTCTTTTAACTTGCAGAAAAACATGCCTAAATTCAACAAAATCCCTTTCTACCTCCAACCTCATTCCTCTTCAGGGGCGAAGACATTAAAAAAGTAAGTTGGCTCAGTTGTCAGGACCCTTGTTTCTTCAGTTCAGGTGATGTGATTGAACAGGATGTATTGCTGGCTGTGCCCTGGTGAACAGGCTGGTTTTGTAAAGCATGGTGCTTGTTTGAAGCATTCGGATGATTGGCGGATTACCTTGTGCTGTAGGTGTAGGAACCTTTTCACTAAACTTTCAACCAAGTTATTTAAAGGCTAGTTTGATGATTACGTAGTTTTGTATTTATCTGTTGTTCTATTATGACAAGTTATAAATATTATCTACTTTTGATTAAAACAGATAGGGAAAGGTTTAGTTTTGTCATCGTTAAAATATCTGGAAGGAAATGTAGTTAATTAGTAGCATGCTAAAAAAAATAACAATGTCCTGCATTTATCTATAGGAAACTGATTCCTGCACCCCAGGTCATTTTATTTTACATTTAATACAACATTGTTTTTGATCAATGAACAGTCAGCAAGCTGGGAAGTGACTTGGCTGTCTGCTGCGGCATTGCTGAAGGCTGTTTTGTTTCACTGCTTTTAGGGATCGACTATCGGCTAGCGACATGCTGCAGGTCAGGAAGGTGATGGAACACGTGTACGAGAAGATTATCAACCTGGACAACGAGTCCCAGATAACCAGCGCCTCCAATAATGAAAAGCCTGGAGAGCAGGAGAAGGAGGAGGACATTGCCGTGCTGGCAGAGGAGAAGATTGAGCTGCTGTGTCAGGACCAGGTGTGTAGACATGCCCCATTTTTTCAAGATTCAGTTAGTGGCTGGATTTCATATGTACAGAAGCAGTGAGGTGTTCTGATAAACACACCTGTACTGTACATGAACATACCGATACTGTGTTAAAGGAACACATGTTTGTTACTGCAGGTTTTGGATCCGAACATGGACTTGAGAACAGTGAAGCATTTCATCTGGAAGAGTGGCGGAGACCTGACCCTCCATTACCGACAGAAATCTACGTGAATCAGGGAGGGCCAGGAGTTCCAACACCTGCTCATCCCCATCAGCCACCACCAGCCTGTACTGTTAATTAGCGTAGCGGTTCCCAGAGTAGCACCGTAGAAGCCCCACACAACCCTGTGTTAGCTGTGTGCTTCAATGAGCAGCCCTCTACAGACCAGTTCTAACTGTATCAAAAAGAGGAAGTCCCTTCATGCTGTAACATAGGAACATTACAGAGTATATAATGACATTTGAAATCACTGTTGTCTGAATCATAAGGACAGAGAAAATAAGAGGGGGGGGTTGTGCTGTGTACAGTGGATGGATTAAAAAATTAATATCCAGGAAAACCCTTTTTTTCTTTTTGAATTCCTAGTTGTCTGTCTTGTTTAGAAGGATAGAGAGCCTGATTTTACTAATATTGTTTGCAAGGCTCCATTTTCGTCGCTTGTATACATCAGCGTTCGCGTTGTGATTGATCGGTAAGCGCACACTTTCGTGTTTCGTTCTGGTTTTTGCAGTACATTCCAGAAGGCAGTACTTGTTTCTAACATTGTGTTCCTCACCCTGTTTTTGTCTTTTCATATTTGTGAGCGAATGAAGAATGTGGACATTCAGTAACAGGAAAAAGAAAACAATCCTGGCACGTTCTTTTATTGTATACAAGTAACGATGGGCAGTGACCTGGCATGTATCGCACCACCTCATCATTACTATTGAAATGCATTTATTCACTGTAGCAAGAACCGTAAAACAACCCCTTAAGCGCTGTAGACGGGGAGGGAACCGGACCTTCTTCGAACACACAACTTCTATGGCTTGCACTTTCTTTTAGAAGATAAAGCGCCACATAGACCTGTTTTCTTTTTGTAAATGATCTGTACCGAGGAACACATGAAAACCAAACATTTTTTCTTTTTTTTGAGACAAATACAAGTAAAGTTTATTATTTTCAATAAATCATTTGACTTTATTATAATTTGTGACTTTCTTTTGTAGTTTTCTGAGCACACTCCAATATGCATTCTTCTTATTATTTTTCAAATCTCTATCTATCTATATATATATTATAGCAGGATTGCAAGTGATTTTCTTCGTGGTGAGAATGCTGATTCCCACTCAGTCTGCTCTGGTAGCTCTTCGTGTAGAAAACATGTTGCCCTTGTTATTACCCATCTGCATTAGGGGGAGCTTGTCCATTATTTTATTTTGCATCTTTTGGAAAGCGAAACTGTCATTGGCAAAAATGAAGAGCTCAGTTTGTGTTTTTTGTTTATGAATTAAAGCAATACCATTTTAACTGCACTTTGCAAATTTAAAAGTCGGATGACAATGAAAGTTATTGAACTGCAGAATATAATAGATTAAAGCAAATATAGTATATTTCAACTTAAAGAAAAGTTATTTTCCTTTGTTTTTTGTCCAAAATAAATAAGAAGCACCTGTTGTTGTACAAGCTGTATATGAAGTTGAAATCTATGAGGAATATATAAAGCTGCCATATCTACAACCCCTGTATTATTTCTGCTCCCCGTGTTGATTGTAACTATATCTGTAGTATATTTTGGTTTAATATCTGCTAAATAAATTGACCAATATGTTTGCTTTTACATTTACACAGCCTTGGTTTATTTGTATTGACCTCAAATAGTTCAGTTCTGAATGTGTACAATCCATGTAGACTCTTCAAATCAGTGGTTTTGTCAATGGCAGCTGCAGTGTGCTGTGAAATTCCCAGTCTAATGCCACTGATAGTGGTGCCTGCAGTGTAGAAGGCAGGTGTTTCACGATTACTGCACTGAACACACTCCTAGTTGATGAACTTGATTTAAGCAACACAAGCACATGTGCATTATCACAGGTTAAAGCATAGCAAGAAGAATCCAATCACTTGTGCGCCTCTCTAGAAAGGGTCAGGGTCATTTCCAGTGTTTCAGTTCCAATTCCAACACATAATTGATCAAAATTGCAAATGGCAGTATTCTGTTAAAATGAGCTTCTCACAGGGGTGTCACATTACTTAAATGGAAGTGCCTGTTAGTCAATTTAAATTGGCTTCAAGTGAAAGCAGTTGAACTGGCACAATAATCTCTAAAACATCAATTCCAGTTCCTTCAATGGAATTAAGTTTGAAAAGGAATTGAAAATGGAATTTGAATTGAAAAACAGGAATTGACCCCAACCCTGGCACACTCGGGTGTTCGTATTGCAATTTCATCACTTGAAACTGCAGAAAAGAGGCTTCACTGTTTATGAGGACTCGGATCACAGAGTTCTATTTGAATTCTTGAAACAGTGATGATTTGACCTGAACAGATATCAGCAATTTATACAGCAGTATGTGGTTTACTGTTAACATGTTCTGAACAAGAGCGTATGATTCCTTCTGTCCGAGTCTGATTAACTCTTCTAATTTCAGAATCTCTGAGAGATTGAGGATTGGTTAAGCCCGGGGTGGTCAGCCCTAGTCCTGGAGAGCCACAGGGTCTTCTGGATTTCAGTCTACCTAGATTACTTAATTGGACTGATTTATTTTCTTAATTGGTCAACAGTAACATTTTCTTTTCCAGGTCTTTAGTCATTGATGATTTAAAGATACCCAGAAAACCTGCAGGATTGTGGCTCCCCAGGACTAGGGTTGGCCCCCCTTGGGTTAGGCACTGACACAGGGCTGTCCCTCTTGCTCTCTTCAAACTGTGGCTGCTGTGATGCAACTGCAAGTTGATTGAGAGGACTTTAATTTCTGGTGGAGTTCCCATCCTCTGGAAGACACCCGCCAGCCTTGCAGATAACTAACTTGAGTTCACCAGGTGCCTGGCCAGCAGGGGTCGCTGTAGCGCGATGAGGTGACTTTGTCCCTGCAGATGTTTGCATGACTGCATGACTCATTCTGCACACCATGGAGGTTGTGCCATTACCAGGTGAGGTGCTTACAACTTTTAAAGAGCATCATGTTCACTGTGTGTGTCTCCCTCACTGACCTGGTCACCACTGTAAGACAGTTCTGATTATGCCTGGGGGATTAAAGGGATTGATATGCAGTCTCAGGATGAATATACGTTTGCTGGCAGGATATATGACAAGTGGTCCTTTTGTTGAGTCATAAACTCTTAAAGGCATTGGTACCTGCTGAATACTGCAAGAATGCATCAAGTACATGTGCTGAAGGAACATTCTGAACTGAAAACTGACAATATGTTTTAATACTTGATTTTCACAGCTGGAAAAGATATACCTGGATTAAACAATGGTGATTTTACTCTCCTTTACTAAATATTTGACCATGTTTTGTATCTGTGAATGATAAATGGTTTTCTGTGTTGATTCATTTATTTTATTAAGTCCAAGCACCAGTTTTGTATACATTTATTTTTTTAATGACATCTATTATACAAGGTTATATTAAGCAATGAAAAGAAATAATTCATTTTGTCTTTAATCTCTTATTACAGCATCCCTTACAGAATTGTGGCTAGACCCCGATTAGCACTAATCTTGGACAAAAGGTAAAGCAATCCAAGATTAGTTTTAATCGGTGTCTGTAACACCCGCCAGTCGTGTCTTCCTCTGGTCTTGAATGAAAACACATCAGCCGCACAGCTAATTATGGTGCTTAACAGTCAAGACTAAATTGTTACATCTCCTCTCATATTGTATTCTAGTAGTATTTTCTCTTACTGTAAACTACACTGCATTTAAATATTGTTTTTGCACTGTAACACCTGTAAGTCGCCTTGGATAAAGGTGTCTGTCAAATAAACATAATAATAATGAAGGTACAGTACACAGGATTCCCATTTTACCAGTTTGATATGGGAACTACTTTAATTAATATATTCCTGATCTGAAATGATCTTCTCATCCACTGAAACCCGAAGGAAGGACTCAGCCTGGAAGTCTACGCAGACAATATTGGAAATTCCTAATTATTATTATTATTATTATTATTATTATTTATTTCTTAGCAGACGCCCTTATCCAGGGCGACTTACAATCGTAAGCAAATACATTTCAAGTGTTACAATACAAGTAATACAATAAGAGCAAGAATACAATAACTTTTGTTCAAGCAAAGTACAAGTGTGACAAACCACAATTCAATAATACAGCAGATAATAGTGATAGTTACATCAGGATATGATTAAATAGTGATAGTTACATCAGGATGTGATTAAATACAAAGTACTACAGGTTAAACACTTGGCAGATTACAGTATTCTGAAGTACAGGATTAAATGCAGTAAAAGTTACTTATTTTTACCTTGAAATAAAAAACAAGATTAGACGACATATACTGGTAAGCAGGGTGGCTGCCTGTTTTCCACAGATGGCCCTGGTTCTGAGGTAGTCCAGGGATTTCTGCACACCTTCCAGGCCCATCATGTCTTCATTGTGTGGTATGCTGGTCTTTCAGCACATCATGTCTTATTGTGTGGTATCCTGGTCTTTCAGCACCTTCCAGGCCCGTCATGTCTTCATTGTGTGGTTTACTGGTCTTTCAGCACCTTCCAGGCACATCATGTCTTCATTGTGTGGTATCCTGGTCTTTCAGCACACCTTCCAGGCACATCACATCTTCATTGTGTGGTTTCCTGGTCTTTCAGCACACCTTCCAGGCACATCATGTCTTCATTGTGTGGTATCCTGGTCTTTCAGCACACCTTCCAGGCACATCATGTCTTCATTGTGTGGTATCCTGGTCTTTCAGCACACCTTCCAGGCACATTACATCTTCATTGTGTGGTATCCTGGTCTTTCAGCACACTTTCCAGGCACATCATGTCTTCATTGTGTGGTATCCTGGTCTTTCAGCACACCTTCCAGGCACATCATGTCTTCATTGTGTGGTTTCCTGGTCTTTCAGCACACCTTCCAGACAAATCATGTCTTCATTGTGTGGTATCCTGGTCTTTCAGCACACCTTCCAGGCACATCATGTCTTCATTGTGTGGTATCCTGGTCTTTCAGTACACCTTCCAGGCACATCATGTCTTCATTGTGTGGTTTCCTGGTCTTTCAGCACACCTTCCAGACAAATCATGTCTTCATTGTGTGGTATCCTGGTCTTTCAGCACACCTTCCAGACAAATCATGTCTTCATTGTGTGGTATCCTGGTCTTTCAGCACATCTTTCAGCACACCTTCCAGGCACATCATGTCTTCATTGTGTGGTATCCTGGTTTTTCTCAAAGGCTGCACATCAGCAGCTATCTCCATGTCCAGGCGCAGGAGATCACTGCAGCTACCACACACTCCAAGTAGGGTAAGCACACCCTGGCCATTCCAAAGAGTGAAATGATTGGATCTTGCAGCTGTGTTTCCTTTGCCCAGTGCTGACATTCTGTGGTGCATTCTGAGCTGCGTTCTTTTTGAGCGCTGTGCTCATGCCTAGCAGCTGTTTCCACATACAGTAGGGCACAAACTTGCCTAATTTATTAGAAGTGCACCTAAATCGTCGGTAACACACTTTTCACATGTGGTTAGTTTCTAACCCAACAGAGTTCCCATTGAAATGAGCTCTGGAGGAAAAAAAACTCCTTTTGTTTTGCATGTGCACCTCAGTGCAAAGGAGCTTGGTTCACTTCAGAATGACTCACTTCTTTTTGTTGGTTCATTTTAAAGTGCTCCTGACCTGGCTCTCTTCACATTGCACTGAAACAAACAAGCCAAATGCAGTCCGCTCTAGTGCACTGGGGTTTGAGATCTGTCCTCTAAAGCACTGCAGGAAGAGATTTAAAAAAAAAAAAAAAAATCCCTAAGTGTGCACTGGGGTTTGAGATCTGTCCTCTAAAGCACTGCAGGAAGAGATTTAAAAATAATAATAATAATAAAAACCCTAAGTGTTCTGACTTTTCTGTTCCGTACCACATTATGGATCGTTATTGCTGTGTTACCTGTGAGCAATAATCCTTACACTATCAGTTCACTAGAGCGGACATTTTGAAAAAAGGTTTGAAACAGGCTTTAAAGTTCGAAGTGTAAAACAATGTCGGGATGTTAACAATGAAAATAAAAATGACAGGTATGTTATTTAAACAGTTGTAGCAACACGTGGGGACATGTAACGCTGTATTTTAGTGTTACTCTGTAAGTGTCCACAGAGGAGACTGACTCCAGATATAATGTCTGGGCTGAAGGAACACGTTTCCCCTGACACTGTGCTGGGCAATGGTGAAGAGAGACTCGTAGCTTTGTTGTTTGATCCATTGAGCTCTTGTCTGCTTCGCGTTGATGTATCCACCACCTGAAAGATGAACATCAAATCAATCACTCTTACACAATTTAAAAGCTGCCATGTTACTTGCTGAATTTGACCCTTATTGTCTTACTGCTTACAGGACTACTAAGCAAGGTTTTAGATATGCAAGTACACATCTCTTTACTGTGTAACAACTATGTAAATACAGTTATTGGAGACAGTTCATGTAAAGTGTTCCTGTTCTGTACACTACATACGTGGATAATCTCCTCACGGCCCTGCTTTCCTCTGCAGCCTGAGCTCTGAACTTTATGAAGCTGAGAGGTGGACTCGGGGAGAGGGTGGAGACTGAAGGGTTCTCCTCTGCGGATCTCTCCTGGTGGTGAGTCCTCACAGCAGCGTTCATCTTCCTCAGTTCTGAGGGGTTCTCCTCTGCTGATCTCTCCATGCTCTCCTGGTGGCGAGTCCTCACAGCAGCGCTCCCGTTAATCTTCCTCAGCACTGAGGGGTTCTCCTCTGCGGATCTCTCCATGCTCTCCTGGTGGAGAGTCCTAACAGCAGCGTTCATCTTCCTCAGTACTGAGGGGTTCTCCTCTGCTGATCTCTCCATGCTCTCCTGGTGGTGAGTCCTCACAGCAGCGCTCCCGTTCATCTTCCTCAGCACTGAGGGGTTCTCTTCTGCAGATCTCTCCATGCTCTCCTGGTGGTGAGTCCTCACAGCAGCGCTCCCGTTCATCTTCCTCAGCACTGAGGGGTTCTCCTCTGCGGATCTCTCCATGCTCTCCTGGTGGTGAGTCCTCACAGCAGCGCTCCCGTTCATCTTCCTCAGCACTGAGGGGTTCTCCTCTGCGGATCTCTCCATGCTCTCCTGGTCTCCGGGCTGCTCCCCTTCTTCCTGATGATGGGCCGGTGGCTGAGCACCCCTGGGCTGCCGGTGCTGCTGCTGGACGGGGTGATAAATCCCAGAGTGTGGCGTTGCTGCAGGGGGTGTGGCGCTGAAGGCGAGGTGGATTTCTTACGCTTGTAACACAGCATTAAAAAAATGGTGATAATGTAGAAAGGAAGTATGGTAGACAGCAAGTTTTTAGTTCACTCAAAACCTGATTGATTTCCTTGTGACTGTTTAACAGGGCTCATCTCCTCAGCAGGTTCATGTCTTGCAACTGTAACAGACCCCGAGATATATGACTGGAATTCTGAGAGGTGCCTCAGGTAGATTCTTTAAAGCAGGTGACGTCAACCGTAGTAATATGGAGAATACAGCATGGTAAAAACTGAAAGTGGTATGGCTGATGTCATGAATAGGGTTTTTCAGTGATATGTCATAGAATACTGAAGGCGAAATATGTGCTCGGATTGGCTGAAAGATGCAGAACGGTTTGTATGTGTAATATATATATATATATATATATATATATATATATACATATATATACACACACACACACACACACACACACACATACAGTGCCTATAGAAAGTCTACACCCCCTTGAAATTTTTTCACATTTTGTTGTGTCAGTGCCTCAGAGTTTCATGCATTTAAATGAGGATTTTTTCCACTTATCTACACACCATACTCCACACTGTTAAGGGGAAAAAAGTTTTTATTGAGAAAAAGATTATATATTAAAAATACAAAACTGAAAGATCATAATTGGATAAGTCTCCACCCCCTTGAGTTAATACTTGGTGGAAGCACCTTTGGCAGCAATTACAGCTGTGAGTCTGTTGGGATAGGTCTCTATCAAATTTGCACACCTACATTTGGCAATATTTGACCATTCTTCTTTACAAAACTGTTCAAGCTCTAAATCACTGGAAGTGAAAATCTTGGAAAATTGTAAAAAATATATATATATATATATAATAAAAAATAGACTAATTTGTGATAGTCTAATTTAATTGATGGCTTTAATAGGCCACACATGCAATTAATTTAAAATAGTACAAGAAAAGGAACATAAAGCCACAAATGGTAAAACTTTTTAGATTAAGATGCCTAATTAAAACACAAAGTGGTCTAACATTTTCACACACGAGTGCCTGTTGTTTCTATATGACAGATTACTGAGTGGAAATGTAAATTCTCACCCGAGGTGTTTTCATGCAGGAGTGTATATAAAGGGTATAAATGACAGCTTGTGAGGTGTTCCAATACATCTGCACACGCCTGTACATACACAGCTGGTACTGCAATACAGTGTGATGAGGGGTGCAGATCAACACACAGTGCAGGTACCTTGACCTTGTGTAGTGTTGTGATGTTTATATTTCAATGTGCAGGTACCTTGTATAGTGTTGTGATGTTTATATTTCAATGTGCAGGTACCTTGTATAGTGTTGTGTGATGTTTATATTTCAATGTGTAGGTACCTTGTATAGTGTTGTAATGTTTATATTTCATTGTGTAAGTATATTAGGATTAGACTATACAGCGTATATTGATGTTATTATCATCACACACTCACATGATGTTTGGACTATGGATATACCTGTAAGGAGAGCTAGTTAAAGATGCACAGTGTGCCATTGAAATGATTCTGTTGAAAATAAGAACATAAGGAATGTTTGGGAATGAGAAAAGGCCCCATCAAGGCTAGTCCCTATTAGCAAACCATTTTCTCGTACTGGGGAGAACTCATGTAAGAGCACAGAATCTAGTCTTTTTTAATGTTCCCACTCCCCAATAAAGACAATCATTTTAATGAAGGGCTGTGTAATACAGCAAAAAGCTCAATAATTAAACAAAGGAAGTGAAAAGGTTACCGAAACAAGCTGAGCAAGTTTTCTTTGTGAACTCCAATAAGCCAATGTGATTTTTTGCCAGTCGAATTGTAGAGCCTAAATAAAGTTTTGAGTCAACACGAGCAGATTTTTAGCAGCCGCAACTGTCCCAGATATAACAGAATCAGTTATTTTATTATTATTATTTATTTCTTAACAGACGCCCTTATCCAGGGCGACTTACAGTCGTAAGTTCCATTGCTTACTGTGGGGCATTTAAATAGTAATGATTTCCTTTGTATGCTGCGTACAGACATTGTAAGTTTTTGACAATTACACTAACAATAGTCACCACATATTAACAGTGGTATATTAAAGCAGGGTACCATGCCAGTTCTGAAAACAGCACCGCCGCTTTGGTTATGGCTGGCAAGGCTGGTACTGGCAGCCTCTGAAAGGATTGGTCCTGTAATGTGGGGAGGAGATGCCAAAGCACAACTCCATTCATTAAACTTGATTGATATCAATTATTAGAGGAAAAGAAAGACCACATAAATAAAAAGCAGGAAATCTCATCACACAACAAATGGTGTTTTATCCTTGCTTGCAACAATGCAGTGAATGTACTATATGTAGGCATAAGGAATGGCTTATTGAGTATAGAGAAAATACATCTTCACTAACGTTTGACTTTCATAACCGGTTGTCAATATGTATTACATTCTTGCTAAAAACATTATCATTCAACCTTAATACACAAGAAAAAAACATTTTAGTTTCTTTTTTTTTTTTTTATATATTTTTATTGGCATTTATGGCCCTGTGCATTAATATTTAAACTTTGCCCAGCAGCTACAAGGACCCAATAGCCCTAAATCCCTCAAATGAACAGAAATATGCCAACAAATCTACCTTCAGTGTTAAATAATACCTATTGTACACTTTTGACAGCCAGGTTAGTAAGCAAATCATGTTTTGCCTACAATTATAAAACCCCATACCTCACAAAACACATCGAAAGGTGCTTTAAATATTGTTAAAATTACAGACAAGAAACAAAACATGTTTAAAACAATGTTGTGCTTTTCCGCAGTATTGCCAAACAACTGTGTAGAAAACTAAGAAATCATAGAGATGTCTGTCAACAATGCAGTTTGATCACTTGTAAAGAAAACCAAAAACTATAAGCTTTTTATAAATGATATTAGGCAAAAGGTAGCTATTATGTGTAGGTTTTTGTAGAAGCCATACATAAAAGTAGTTTATATATGGTTGCATAGTTCTGAAAAGCTTATCCAGTGCAAACAGCAACTAGTAACACTGACAATGATTCTGCTTACATCCCATATCAAGCCTTCAGTGAAAAATGCCTAATATCAAAAAGAGTTGCATAAATATAAAACATACAGTAGCTGCATTTTTAATTTAAATATATTTCTTATATTTATAAATAATTATTTAAAATATTGCTGCTTAAGAAGTGAAGTTTATCTAAAAGTTAAGAAGGTCATTCTGACAAGGATGCCCACGTTCATCACCTGAGCAACTGTATCTTTAAATCCTTCTATTGGTATGCAGTACCAAATGCATGTTCTCCCCGTAAAACAGTACAAAAACTCAACTTATCTCAAGAGGGGAGTCCAGACAGCACCTTATAAAGTATAATATTACCAATTATTACCCAGAACAAAGAAGTAAAGTTCTATTAAAATACACTGTGATAATCATTATAAATTATGATCATTAAAACCATTGTAAATGACACAATTCTGCATTATTTATAAGTGATATAGCCTGCAATTTAAAATACTACATTTTATCACAATGTTTTCCTTGTGTTTTAGTGTTGAACTTTCTCCAAAGAGCATTTTGTAATGCAATACAGCCACCAAAAAACTAATTATATACAACTAAAACGTACTATTTTGATTTTAGCATTTTATATACTTGCTTAGATCGTAACAAGATCTCTAGCTGTACACACGTCAATATTACTATATAGAGTTCAGGACTTTGGCTTACTAAACAATGACCTTTCATTGAAACCTTGAAGAAATCCCAGAGAAAATCAACACTGACCCATCATCCAATAATGCCTGCCCAACAGAAACGTTTGTTAGGCAATAAAATTAAGCAAACTTGATTACTTTAGAATATGGAAATCTTCCAAACAAAATCACAGACCGTCTAATTTATAAAAAAAGAAACAAACCTTAAAGATTCCACATCGTTCCACGTACCTCGTAAATGAAATATAAACCATTACGACCTGCATACAAACTGTACCTCAGTTTGTCCCAGTGCCTGTTTGTGGAATTCTGAAAACCTTCTCTTATGATCCTAAAAACAAAATAATGACTGCAGTAATTTTGTTGAAACACTGGGTGCATTAAATAAGTGAGCTGCTCCGAGCAGTTCAGTGAAAGAACCCATTGAACAGCAGGCTCAGCTCAGAGCTAGGGGGGAGAAATTCTCGCTCTGAGCCACTCAGTTAATTAACACACCCACAGGCTTTAAAAGGGGCAGGGTGTTAAACCTTCGCCCAGCGCTTTGAGTTTCTCAACAAAGGAAGCCAGCGCTTTCATTAAAGACATCTCCTATTACTGCATGCTCTCTTCTGCTCTAATCTCCGGCTGTGAAAGGTCCTCCCCACTCTGCTCTTTCTGTATCAGCATGTCCGTGTTTTCCAGGCTCTGGCTGTCCCCCGTGGAAGTGCTGCTCGGTTGTGGGAAGGTTGACTCCAGAACACACTGCAACGCAGACTCTACCACAGAGGCTTTGAGCGGCAGTTCAATTGATGAAGGCAGAGGCTCCGGCACTGACTTTTCAGACTCATCTAAACAAAATAAAACACTGTTATTCTTCTGCATTTCTCAATCAATTAAAGTCATTGCAGAGCACTAAATAGTTCCATCATTTTTCTCTGCCTTGCACATCCATTCATCAAGTCCAAATCAATATTTATTAGTGAACTATGACGTCAGTCTCTGTACATTTTTTTAAAAAGCCATGGGCTCCTAAGGCAACAAGTTTGTCTGGTGACCTGAAACATGTATTTTAACTTTAACACATGATGATCTTGTAACGCTGTCTGTTTGCAAGCCATGTTCTTAGCCTGTCTTGTAATTTCAGGGGCATTTCACCTGGAGGGGGCCATTTTTCCCCACCCTTTCACTGGCTTCTTTTCTGTCTGTTTCAGATGTGTAAATAAAAAATATCAAAAATATCGGAAATATGTTGAAAGAAAATGCGCTACAGGGGCAACAGCAAGTACAGGAAAGGAAAGGAAGACACTGTAAACAACGGCAGGGGTTTCTGTAACCCCTTACAGCATGCTATGTGTTTGAAATAATCTGCACAAAACCTACAGGTCCTGTAACAAAAATGAAGACATCTACCAACATAACATTCATTTAATGCACATTATTTGCGAGGAAAACAAAAACCACGTGGGAAACCATCTTACCAATAGAGAGGTTAAGCTCATCACTCAACACTGACCCTTCTTCTCCTAGCAAGGAACTGTCTGCCACATCACCAGCAGAGGAAGACAAATTCAGCATCGTAGCGAGGTCTGCAAGCCCAGGAAGAGAGGCTTCAGCCATCTCGATGAAACCTGCAATTATTGGAAAAGTTCAATCTGGCAATTAAAACGCTTCCAACTTAGCTCTGCAGATGGTGATCTTTAGTCCCAGTTTAGGTATTGCTTGGGCATGGTGTAGACATGCCTCACCACACAGTTCTCAACAAAGACTCAGCTCTGTGTCCACTAAAGGGGTATTTCATGTTTAAACAAGCAATACTGATATAGCTGACAGCTCAAGTATATTGATGCGCACTGATATGCCAAATGGACATGTGTTGACCTCAGGTGCTCTTCAGTCCTGAGATATGGTCCTTCAGGATTTTATATGACATGGATATTGATGATATTGCTGTTTGATTGCCGTTTTGTGAAAGTTCAAATGAGTCTATACTTAAATATGTTTTTTTTCCTGCGATGGCTTATCAGCTTTACTGCAACCCCAGATTTCAACGTGATCAGAAAAAAATATATATGAAGATTCTGAGATGGTGGAGCAACCCCCTCTGCTTGGCTTCACATGAAACAGTAATGATTCTTGGGTACTGAACTGGTTAAGAATCCTAGGAGGGGTGGTGATCGGGATAGAATACTGTTACAAAAAGATGCGAGATGGAAGCATGTGCTTCGAACTGAATCTCCAGGAGGGTTAAATGAGGAACTTGCATTGGTTCCATTTTGTAATAGTATTGTAGCACAAAATGCATTCCATTGAAAACTGACTTGTGTATTGTTTTACATGTAATACTTATTTTTTGACCAAAGCACCCAAAGTGAACATTGTCAGCTGAGATTCCAAGTGTTCTTTGACATTGAGAAACCCTTTGATAATTTATTAAGCTTTAACCATTTCCAGCACAGCTGAGCACCACTCAACAAGGCAGTCCCGTAGAGTAAATCAATCAGTACAATCTGTACTGCATGGAACAGGGGAAGTGAAGTGACTTTACTATTAAAAGCTACCTGGATCCATGACCCTCTGAATAGGGGGTGGTAGTGGAGAGATCTCTGTTGGCTGGCTTGGTATATCCTGCTCCAGGGTCATTGCTTCCTCCAAGGTTTCTGACTGTACTGAAGGGGCAAGCAGTGCAACCTAGCATTACAAATCAGAGAAAAGGAGAATACACTCTGTTAAAAATAGTATAGGTAGGAGACGAGGAAAGACTGGAATACAGAAAAAAATCAAATCAACAGGTTCTTCCAAAGGCCCCCCCCCCCACCCAAGTGAAGTCACAAACCTCAGTGTAGCCATTACTTGGCACTGTGGCTGGGGTACCCTCTTCAGGCACTGGGGAGGGTGGTTTGACCTCGACTGTCTTTGGTGTTACAGGAAGAGATGGGATTCGGTGCAGGTATCCGTAGCCAATACCACACCCTAAACTACCAATAGAAACAAGAAGCATTACAGAGCTGCTGAGCACTACATGTATCAAATGAAAACCAGGGCAATCCAGGGGAGATGGGCAGAATGTATTCAGATGCAATATCACCTTCATCTACCCACTGCAACAGCTGACTGAATGTAAGCCACAAGCAAGCATGGCAGGGACTTGCTCAAGGCCACACACATTTATCTTAGTGTGTACTGTAGGGAACTTCATGCTGATCTCTTCAAGTGCATATTTTCAAGTTATTTCCTCTACAAGATGAAACCTTTCTGACTAAATTAATTACAAACTAGTGCAATTTTTTTTTTGTAATTATTATTATTACGGTCATTCTAACCTAAGAGACATTACTGCTTGGCAAGAGGTCACGTGTAGGAGGTGCATCTAGGACAGAGAACACACTGTATAACAAAGAATACAGGAAATATACATTTTACGAGAAAGGACTAGATGGGCACGGCTTTAACTGCTCCCTCTAGAAGGGTGGTCACTCCAGAGCAGGATTCAGAAAAGGGGAATAAGTGAATAACCCATTTTACCGCTGTTCCGTGGATTAAAACCTAACCCCTGACCACAAAGTGCAATAACATCCTGAATGAGTGGCACATACAGGAAGCACAGTAAAGACAGTGCTCCTCCGTTACAAGACA
Organism: Acipenser ruthenus; assembly: GCF_902713425.1. NCBI lineage: Eukaryota > Metazoa > Chordata > Actinopteri > Acipenseriformes > Acipenseridae > Acipenser > Acipenser ruthenus. The sequence goes on along the minus strand of NC_081191.1, from coordinate 93,107,404 downwards.
GCCCCTTATGGTGCAGAACCAGTTCAGCTGTATGGATGTTTCTCCTATTGCGTTCTCATTATAGGGTAGACCACAAACAGCATGGTCTCTTAACTACAGCTCCGACTGCATGTGTTACAGTGGACACCTGCATGAAACTGTGATCCCTTTTCAGAAGTGGCATTGCAATAGCCCCTGGTTCTTACCATCCTTCCCCTCCCCAGGCTCCATTGGGTGTAACCACAACCTCTCGACACAGGTCAGTCTCAGTGTTGTAGACCAGCAGCTTCAAGGGCTTCCCCTCATGGGACTCCACCAGGGAGAAGAAATCCTCAGACTGGAGCACAGGATAAAAGTGTTAATACATAACACAATCTTCTATTCAAATATCGCACTTTAAAAAGCATAGAGATTAATTCACAATTTTAAAAAAATAAAATCAAATCACGTTTGAAAATAAAATGCAGCCTATTGTAGTAACAGATACAGAAGGGCACCTGAGATTTTAAAGTCTTTATCCAATTTGTGTGTAAGTTACTTCTCAGTAGAGATTTTTTTGGAAATTCCAACATCCTGGGCCTTAAATAAATATGTAATTAACTTCTAATGACAATACCTAGTTTTTCATTAGTCAAAAAATATATATATTGGGAGCTCCCGTCCACGGTCGGCTGTGGAATAGTTTTTTATTTTTCTTAAAAATATTTCCCAACATAAAACCAACGTCACCTTACAATAATTGATTTTGAGTGTTTTAAAATTAAATATCAAACAGAATGAAATTTCAGTGTACCATTTGTAATTCAGTAATACGAGAGAATTGGTCAGGGGTCTGAATACTTTTGCAAGGCACTGTGTATATATATATATATATATATATATATATATAGTTTTGAGGGACAGCCTTTTTATCCTGAAAATGTGACAGCAACTTTAATGGTTCACAGGTGGAGGCCAATGGTAAGGTAATTGTGTCCTCGTTAGGGCAATTTCTTTCATCGGTGTAACCTGGGAGCTTCCACAGCACAGGGGTTGAATACTTATGCAAGCAAGATATTTCAGTTTTATATTTTTCTTAAAAATATTTCCCAATATAAAACCAATGTCACCTTACAATAATTGATTTTGAGTATCATTGTTTTAAAATAAAATATCAAACAGAACGAAATTTCAATGTACCATTTGTAATTCAGTAATATGAGAGAATTGGTCAGGGGTCTGAATACTTTTGCAAGGCATATATATATATATATATATATATATATATATATATATATATATATATATATATATATATATATAGTGGCATACTAGGGGGAGGAAGGGCGAAAGGACTACATCCCCCAGAATGCCATGGGAGGGAGCCAGGATGAGGTTCACAAGGCGCTAACAATTAATGAGGGACATCTGCCAGGGATTAACAGGCAGGTATTTAACAGGGAAAAAATGTTTGTTCAGGGCAGTCTGTGTGAAGGCAAAAGGCTGTCAGGGTATGACAATTGGTGTAGAAGCAAAGGCTGTGTTTGAAGCATGGAAAAAAAAAACGTACTGTGTGAAACCTTTCTGTTGTGTGTTCATGTGTACCAGAGTTCTTTAATCGGTAAACAGCTTAGCTGTCCGATCTAGTTAGAAACTTAAATACAGTTTAGTACTCTGGGAGTTAATTTTTTTTTTATCTCATTTCTGTAAATAATAAAAACAACACAAAAGTACAAACTTAAATTGCTTTGTCTGGATCTGCTTACAAGGGGCAAATAAACCTAAAAATCATTGAAATCCTTCACAACATAATAATTATATATACAGTGCCTTGCATAAGTATTCACCCCCCCTTGGACTTTTTTGTAGTCTTACAACCTGGAATTAAAATTGATTTAATTGGGATTTTTACCATTTGATTTACACAACATACTTAACACTGTGAAGGTGCAAAATAGTTTTTATTGTGACACAAAAGTTAATTAAACAAAAAAAAAGACATTTGTTGGTTGCATAAGTATTCACCCCCCTGAGTCAATACTTGGTAGAAGCACCTTGGGCAGCAATTGCAGCTGTCAGTCTTTTTGGGTAAATCTCTACCAGCTTTGCACTCCTGGATCCTGCAATTTTTGCCCATTCTTCTTGGCAAAATTGCTCAAGCTCTGTCAAGTTGGATGGGGACCGTTGGTGAACAGCAATTTTGTCTTGCCACAGATTCTCAATCGGATTGAGGTCTGGGCTTTGACTGGGCCATTCGAAGACATTCAGGTTCTTGTTTTTAAACCACTCCAGTGTAGCTTTGGCTGTGTGTTTAGGGTCATTGTCCTGCTGGAAGGTGAACCTCCGCCCCAGTCCCAGGTCTCTTCCAGTCCCTGCCGATGAAAAGCATCCCCATAACATGATGCTGCCACCCCCATGCTTCACCGTGGGGATGGTGTTCTCAGGGTGATGAGCAGTGTTGGCTTTGCGCCACACATAGCATCAGACCAGAGAACCTTTTTCCACATTTGCTGTGTCTCCCACATGCCTTTTGGCAAAATCCAAACGGGATTTGATCTGGTTTTTTTTCACCAATTGCTTTCTTCTCGCCACTCTTCCATAAAGCCCAGCTTTGTGGAGTGTCCAGGTTATAGTTGTCCCATGGACGGTTTCTCCCATCTCAGCTGTGGATCTCTCCAGCTCCTTCAGAGTTACCATTGGCCTCTTGGTTGCTTCTCTGACTAATGCCCTCCTTACCTGGTCACTGAGTTTTGGTGGACGGCCTTCTCTAGGCAGAGTCGTGGTTGTGCCATATTCTTTCCATTTTTTAATAATGGATTTAACGGTGCTCCGGGGGATGTTCAAAGTTTGGGATATTTTTTTATAACCCAACCCTGACTGGTACTTCTCCAGAACTTTATCCCAGACTTGTTTTGATAGCTCCTTGGTCTTCATGATGCTGTTTGTTTAGATATGCTCTCTAACAAACTCTGGGGCCTTCCAGAAACAGGTGTATTTAATCTGAGATCATGTGACACTTTAATTGCACACAGGTGGACTACATTCAACTAATTATGTGACTTCTGAAGGCAATTGGTTGCACCAGAGTTTATTTAGGGGTGTCACAGAAAAAGGGGTGAATACTTATGCAATCAAGACTTTTCAGTTTTTTATTTGTAAATAATTTTGAAAAATATGTAGATTTTTTTCCCCACTTCGACATTATGGACTATTTTGTGTAGATCAGTGACAAAAAATACTAATTAAATCCATTTTAATTCCAGGTTGTAACACTACAAAATGCGGAAAAGACCAAGGGGGTGAATACTTATGCAAGGCACTGTATATATATAAAAAATGAGACTCATTTGGTAATTTAGTGATCTTTATTACGATCTGCAAAGACCTTTTTTTGTTTTTATCACAGCTTCTCGATTGCTTGTCCCATGTCTGGGTGGATCATTTTGACAATTCCATTCAACAGATAAGCTTCAACCTTGAGGACTGTGCTCTTCACAGCAGCCTCTTCAACTCAGTCCAGCAATGCTCGATTTAGATTCACAAATGAGATGTTTTCAAACATCATGCATGTTAGGGGAATAAAGTACTTCAATTAGCAAAGGCTGGCAATACTTAATGGCACCAGTGTTTGTAGTACTTACATCTTGAATCACCTGGTCGGCTCCGACTATGTAGTCTGTATGTGCACGGAGACCAGCTAGAGATGCTGGAGAATTGGGATTGATATCCTGGAAAGAGGAAGTCTCAGTTAGGCTGCTGCTAGTTAACAGATTGCCCTTCCAGTAGGCCCCTTCAGCTTTCTGTAAAGCAGTGTACATTGCATGGGTATTATTGCAATAACTTAAATAAATACTGCGTGCCTTATTAGCAATGGTATACAACATGTGCAAAAAGGCATCATTTACATTTTATTCGTATAGGATTTTACTTAATGTTTGCTGCCACCTGGTGGGCAAATCTTTTTACTGTGTTATTCTGAATGTTTTCTTATTGCCAGGAGAGTGAAGTTGTCCACTCCAGGTCTTTGTTGCAACCATGTTCTAAAACATGGAATTGCACCAATTAAAGATCCACCCAAATCTTAATGAAGGCAAAGTAACTATCTATCAAACCCTGAGAGGAATGGCCTCCAGGAATGGAATTCCTTGACTTATTACACTGCAACAAATTTACTGGATTTATGTTTAACCCAGGACAACAGTTTATACAGACTGGCATGAATCCCGTCTGCTTGTAAAACTTGCTTGTGGCTTTAGAGTTTTAACCTCATCTCAACTCACCAACAGGCGCCAGGACACAACACTGCCCGTTACATAAACACACACATTAAATCTCATCACACCGACAGGAGACACCATCTGTAACAGCAGTGTCTCACACAACGCTGCCCGTTACACTTCATTATGCTTACCAGCACATGCCAGACGTGTTCGCTGGCTCCTTGGAAACTGCAGAATCTGACACTGGCCCCCAGCAGCCCCTGGCCTCCCCACATGTTACTGGGAACGACCTCCAGCTCTCGCACCTTCATCGCCTTAATACTGTACACCTCCAGCTTCACAGGCTTCTCCACATTCGCCTTCAGCAAGTCTTTCAATGTGTCATTCTCTTTGTTCTGAAGAAAACGCAACAACCAAAGAAAATGTAGCAGTATACATTACAATGTTTTGTATCTATAAATGTCAAACATAAACACTGACTTCTCTAACATATTAAAAAAAAAAAAAACATGAAACAAATGCCCTCCCCAGTGTTACAAAATTGAACAGTTATGCTCTATGTCCTAGAGGACCTGGAGACATGTATTTAATGCATATTTTAGATTCACATGTTTTATATTATTTCTATTATTTTTTTTATTTTTTTTTGAGAAATTATCAAATTGACAATGATATGTCCAAAGGTTTAAAATATATATAGGTTACTTTTTACAAGAAAACAGCTGCAATTAACTTTATTGAGAGTTTAACATAATGCAGCTTTGCAAGCAAGTGGTCTGTATTATTAACATGGTCAGAGGTTAAAACAAAGTGGCAGTGAAACAGTTAATGTTCACTTACAGTATATAGCGTCCTTCATGCACAGGCATCCCAGGATGCTTTAAAAAAACATTACCTTATAAACTACATTTAATCAAAAGCTAACCTTACAATATCAGCTGAACTAACCTTGCAAATGTAAACCGTCTCTGCACTCCTGATTATACTTGTGAGAGAATTTCACTACGAATTTAGAGGCCAAAAGAAAATCTAGACGAACCTGAACTAGTCGCCAATGCAGGGACCACAGAAGTGGAGTCAGTATGCTAGTTGCAGAGTTCTATTGAACTGTGATCTATTTAGTGAGCCAACTGGTAGGCTGGCAAACAATGAGGTACAGAAATCAACACAAGCATGAATCAACGTCTTCATATGAACTTGTGACAGAAGTGAGCGCGACCATGCAACATGTCTCACAATACACAAGCAAAGTTTGGAAATTGAACCAATAAGATTATCGGATGACAAGGTAGAATCCAAAATGACTTCCACATTCTTCCATATAAGGACCCTTTTCTGCTGCTCTACTGTGCATTGTTGTGTAAAAACACTCAATACTTTATTCCCGGCAATGTGGAGGACAAACACACATCTAATCTGGAGAAACTATTCTGGTGTTACTAACAAAGTGGTACATCTCTTGAAGTGACCTTCCATGAAGTCTGAACAGAAACAAATATGTCTGCTCATATATTATCTGCCACGCCCAGTGTTCTCTCTATACAGGTGTGGCCCATAGGATATTCACTTAACGAAAGTTTGGATCATTTCCCTGATGTGCACACAGCGTCTGTTGTAATGTATTACTTTATATCACTCAGTGCATGGCATGGGTGTACACATATGTGGTAGTTCGTATTGTTTTTGACTAGCAGCTTCATGAACTGTCAAATAGTTACCAGTCTTGTATGTCCCATGGCAACGACAAAATCAAAAAATGGCTCCAATCCAGCTCTCTCCGCCGGGGAACCTTCTTGAACCTGAAAAAAGATAATTATTAAAAATAAAAAATAAACTGCAGTCACATGCAGAGAGTGTATTGTGACTTGGCACTTCTCAATAATTGCCGTCTATTTTCTTGGGGGTGGAAACGTGTCTGTTTTCCCAGAATACACTGACACTGCCCCCTCGTTGACATGGAGTAATTTGTGCTTGGCACCTAGTACCAAGTATTGTCAAAGTGGTTCAGATTTACTTTCCCGAACTGCATCCAATTTCACTGCAATGGGGATACACAACTTTATATATGAAAACATGTTCTGCAAGCGTCACAATACTACAAGTTGATACACAGTTAAACCTATCTACTCGTACCCCTTACGTGTCGCTAACAAGGTGGCCACGGTACAAGCACGCAGTGAAAGTGTTTAGCAGTACTGCACTTTAACAACCCCCGTCACAAACACAGAACAAAACGTGAGTGTGTGCCCCTAGCATGTGACTAAAAGGTACCGTGCACAGTAGAATTGTACTCGTTTATTTATCGTGTTAAATGCAGGGGTAAACACGGTGAAAATGCCACCTCACCCGCTGACTTGGAGAAGAAGGGCCCTAAATAAATACATCCATGTAAGCTGTGCTATACTGTAATATACGACCACAGCGAGTAAGTACCACTATAAACGATTATGGTTTGTGTGCAGTAACCACGTACCCCGTGTACGTGGTATCCATCTGTCCCTCCTTCGGGTACGTCTGTGCTCTGCGTCAACCCCATGTCTTTCTTTATGTGAAGTTTTGGTGTAAAAATAGAATAAAGTAAATAAAGAAATCAGGAAGGCGGATCTTGCGTTACTCCGGGGCCATATTGCAAACTCGCCACGTCAGCCAAAACAAATCAATTGACGATACAAGATTCAGTTGCCTAATCACAGCCTCGTAGTTTTTGAAACAGAAACCCTGTTTTCGCCATTTTGGCTCCAACTGTATTATTTTTTTAGTACACAATGCCAACTCTATATGGATCCAAAATGACGCTAGTTTCATAGCATCCTCGAAAAATGTAAGGGTGCTTTTTTTGTTTTGGGAGCAGCTCTCAACAATGAACTAAGGCAATTGTCCCTTTGCTTAATCATATGATGCAAATAAAAAAATAAATCTCCATTTTCATTATTAATATTTTGTCAAACGTGTTGCTGTGGTTATATGAAAGTTGAGTCCACGGCTAGACGGTAAAATTCCTAAACACTGAACGAACACTCTGCTCGTTTGGTCTGTAATCGATTTTTGTCCCCTGTCTCCGGTTGAAGTTGCTTAGCAACCCAAGACGCCAAAAGCAAATTGACAGACGCAGCGAAGACGCATTATTTATAAAATAAAATAAAATCAGACCTGGCAATACTAATATCAGAAAAAATCACGAGAACAAATTGGTATGTATATAGCAACGGAATTGATTTGAAATTCAAATGCAAGTGTACTAATAATTGTATGTGCTATTACTATTACTTAGTTAAACATGTTTAGAAGGTGGTTCATTTCAGTTAACAGCTCACATCATGTGTATATTAAAATGGAACCCACCCTGTACTTTCAGTTTCAGAGTTTTTAAAGAACAAAACATGATAGCATTTTTTAAAGGTAGATTTCTTTTTTTTCTTTTCTAAATGCAATGAGCTACAAATATCTCAGCTCAAGGTGGTGTATTGTTGATTTTATAGCCTTTATTACAATTAACAAACCATGTATGTACAGTCAATATGTGAAATCATTTGTGCGTTTGGTAGTCCCATAACTGCTTTGTAAACCGGATGGCAGAATCTAAAGCAAAATAAAGTCAATCCACTGATCAGAAGGCTTTGTGTGTATTTACAGTCAACCATTGATATACTACTACTACCAATAACAATAATACTAATTTACTTAGGTATATTAAAAAGCTTTACCCATCACATCAATACATATTAAAGCATTATACAAGACCATTGTGATTTCCTTCTTAAAACCTCCTTCTTGCTTCACAACTGAATTCAACCTTTCTCAAATGTATTTTTTTTTTGTTTGTTTGTTTTGTTTAGGCATCCCTTACTATTGCCAGGAGAAATACTACATACGTGTTATAAAGCCTGCAAGTGAATATCTGAAAAACTACTGTTTTTCAGATATTCGCTGCTGTTTTTTAAAGCCTATGGAACATTAATGGAAGGTAAGTTGAAATACATTGATGTGGAAGGTAAGTACACTATGCAAGATCATTCAACTGAAATTATTATTATTAGTTGATTTAGCAGACGCCTTTATCCAAGGCGACTTACAGAGACTAGGGTGTGTGAACTATGCATCAGCTGCAAAGTCACTTACAATTACATCTCACCCGAAAGACGGAGCACAAGGAGGTTAAGTGACTTGCTTATGGTCACATAATGAGTCAGTGGCTGAGCTGGGATTTGAAGCGGAGACCTCGTGGTTACAAGCCCCTTTCTTTAACCACTGGTCCATACAGCCTCCTATTATTTTTACGAACATACCCGAAAAATTAAACACCTTAAAAAGACATGCATATTAAAAATGTTCTGGAGAGAATACCCCTGGACAATCATGAATGTTACTTTAGGTCATGGATTGTATTCTATATCTAAAATTGTCACCTTACCCAGAGTGCCAGTGATCCATGGCAGTGAACGTGTATTTATCTTTTTACAATAGGGTTGCACAAACCTTACCCAGAGTGCCAGTGATCCATGGCAGTGAACGTGTATTTATCTTTTTACAATAGGGTTGCACAAACCTTACCCAGAGTGCCAGTGATCCATGGCAGTGAACGTGTATTTATCTTTTTACAATAGGGTTGCACAAACCTTACCCAGAGTGCCAGTGATCCATGGCAGTGAACGTGTATTTATCTTTTTACAATAAGTCTGCACATGATTCTAACCACTGTTCCCCCATTACAGGTTGTACCCAAGAAGCCATCAGAGAGTTGAATCAAGTAAAGCACAAAACAGATGTGTCCCTTTGTTCCCCTATGGCCCTCATTTATGCTCACAAACAAAGTGAAACTGTTGGTGGGTATCTGCTTAGTTATTATATATTTAACATAATAGAATTACGATAGTGGTCTCTATTCACAAATGTTGAACTCACGAGTGTGTGTGAAACTTCAAAGACTAAACAGCAACTATTTCTGAATTTCAAATTTCAATTTAAAACATCATGAAAAAGTTTTAAAAAATTATGAATGAAACCAAGAAGAGGTTAAATAGTCAACCCACTTTAAAGATACTAAAGGAGATTGTTTTTATTTTATATAAATAAAAACATTTTGCTTGTTAAAAGACAGAGATGCCGTTGTGGAACTAGAGAGTGAATTGAAAATAAACAGAAAGACTGCTCGAGAGACGCCTCTGTACTATGCTGGGATGTTTCTGTGGCTGTTGGGGCGCAGTGACAAAGCCAAGGAGTATATTGACAGGATGCTGAAGATTGCAGACTCATCAAGAGAGGTTGGTAGATCCTAAAATCCATATATACTCAGTGTTGGGGAGTAACACAGTCCAGTACATGTAATGAATTACTGCAATCTGATTATTATTATTATTATTATTATTATTATTATTATTATTATTATTATTTATTTCTTAGCAGATGCACTTATCCAGGACGACTTACAGTCGTAAACAAAAATACATTTCAAAAATCACAGTACAAGTATTAATACAATTAAGAGCAAGATAAAATACAATGACTTTGGTTCTAGCAAGTACAAGTATATGACAAAATATGATTCAGTAACGGAGCAGATAACAATGTCAGTGATAGTTACATCAGGATATAATTAAATACAAAATACTACAGATTAAATGACACTTGACAGATTACAGTACTCTAAAGTACAGGATTAAATGCAGTAAAATAGGGAGCAGATAAGAGCAAGTAAAGCGCATTTAAGGAAGAGTGATAAGTGTCCAGAGGGAAAAGAGGAGTTCTGGAGCGTCTGGAGGCAGCTGGGTGCAGTCTGGTCAAGGTATCTGTAGGCGAGTACAAGAGTCTTGAACTGGATGCAAGTGGTGATCGTGAGCCAGTGGAGTGAGCGGAGCAGAGAGCGAGGCAGAGAGAACACCAGGCGAGCAGCGGAGTTCTGGATGAGCTGGAGCGGACGGGTGGCGGATGCAGGGAGGCCAGCCAGGAGGGAGTTGCAGTAGACTAGGTGGGAGAGTACCAGGGCCTGGACCAGTAGCTGGGTGGCGTAGTTGGTGAGGAAGGGTCGGATTCTATAAGGTATATGACTTATGTTTTAGTCTATGAGATTGATATAATGGATGTTTTAGGACTTAGCAGTGGGCGTTTTTAGCTTTATGCATGCATAGCCTTAGTGCAAAACATGTTATAACCATAAATGTATTGAAGTATTAATGCTATTATACCTGTTAAGGCACTGGACCTCCCAGGTTGCCTGTCACCTGGGATTCGACGTAGTCTGTAACTACTCAATCAATTTTTAAGCATTTAATAAACCGAATGGGTACTAATACTACTCTGATTTGTTAAAACTTCAAGTCTGTGTGAATTTCTTGATTATTAAAAGTCATCTGGATACGTTGCAAGCCCAGTACACGAACGATCCACTTACAGGAGTCTGAAACATTTTTATGTCCTCCTAAACGGACAGTTCGAACCTTACTCGATCAATCATATTGCTTGTTTCACATTCCATTGCCAGACCTGGATTATAAGATTGATTATTATACATTCTTTGGTACAAATAGTCAACATATATTGCCATAAACATATTGTAATGAATTGATATCTCAGTCCATTGAATCGAACAGCAAAGCATGCGATTCAAAGACGATCATCTTATCATTGAACTAAACAGCCAGCTCTGCAGTGCAGAGGCGCGCACATGTCCCATCCCGACGCCAGCGCCGTTCACTCATCAGCTCCTAGCAGGATTCATTACAGTATGGATGCCAAAAGATACCAGTAATACTGTTATTGCACAAAATAACTCATTATATTGCAATAGGTAAATATTTGCAGTTTGGTTGTAATAATGTGAGCCCCGTTAACGCTGGTGGGAAGAGAACACCTGAGATGATGTACCAGAGTATGTGGGAAGTGGAAAGGTGCCGCACACCATCTGAGGTTAAATGAGGTGGTGGATTTAAACTGAATGCATCCCTGCAGGTTCCACTAATAATACATTGAATCTGTGTCTCAAATGGTGTAATATAGTGAGTCCAAGTGCATTCCCATTGGGAATTTGGGAGGTTTGTTCAAGATTATATTGTATTGAGATTTATAACAACAAAGTATTTTTATCTTTATAAAATAAATACTGTATATTATCTCTAGGGTTCTCTAATGCAATAGTGGGGCTAGGTTGAGTATTTTTCCCAAGTACAAAGGAATCGCTTTTTTAGCTTCTGTGAAAGAAAAATATCAGTTATATCTCCTAGTATTGCCAGATTGTCCAATCTAAAAAAATAGGTAATATCTGCATATACAGGTGCCCCATTTAATAAGAGCAGATTTAATATGATTATGAATATAATATAATATGAATATAAATGTATGAGTCAGTGACGTGAATGGTTATATATATATATATATATATATATATATATATATATATATATATATATATATATATATATAGTATTTTTAGCAGCAGTAATCCAGGAATCATTCTTAAAATGTTGTTTTCTTACCATATACTTGGAGCTTGATTAATGGATCTGTTATCATCAAGGTCAAACATGGCTTTTGGAAAAACAGTTTGGAAATTAAATATATTTCCATAGATATGGAGGGGGCCATGAAGTGGAATTGAAAGGAATACTTTATTCCCTGTCAATGTGGATTTGTTATCCCATGATCTGTTAATAATCATGTATGACTGTTTCTATACTCAGGCATATTTGGCATGTTTAATGTTTAATAAAATCACCTGCATTTCTTTGGGGTGGTCTCTGAGCAATCCTGAGTGAGTCTGTATGTGTATATTTGGCAAAACTAAAAATACTGTGCTCCTTGTTTTGAGTCTACAGTATTTGCCTTTTCAAATTACTTTCTCACCCTTTGCAAACTTTAATTTACAACTTGAACTACAATGTAAACAGAAGCATGCATTTTGTACAGTTGTCACAGTGAAAGTTCAAATCTGGTAAATCGTTTTACTGCTGTTTTACCAGATACTGTCAACATTTTCCAAGTAAGGTGGGAAATGTCCAGAATTAACAGATTGCTTTTCAGACATTTACCGGGTATTCTTATGATTTACTGAAGCTTATTGGTAATTATCTGGAATTCTGAAGAAATATTGCTTTGCGAGAAGGCGATTAGAAAGACATTCGGTCATTACCCAAAGACACATGGTTATTCTTGAGATTTGCCAGTAAATGTCTGCAGTAAAGCATTTTCTGTTTATTTCAGACATTCACCTCTTTACTTGGTAAATGTTGACCTTTACCAGTAAATCCTAAGATTTGCCAGTATTGTAACTTTTACCATAACACAATGAGACTTTTATAATGAAAAATCTTTCTTACAGTACGCCCTACAATTAAATTATTTCTAATAATATACTGGCATGCCACTAAATAGTTTAACAAAATAAGGTTCTCGGTTTCCACAGTGCAAGCAATCTTTCTTATCAATCTGCAAACGTATAAAAGCGCTCTGATTGTGCCGCAGGTCCTCACATTCACAGTCCAAGATGTTCAAGCACATGATCCTATTGGCTTGCCTTGGTAAGTAACCTGTGCAATGCGGTGTGTACTGTCAATTCTCATTCCACTCCACAGGTCTGTGTCTGGTAATGTTTGGTAACTTCTGTTGAGTACTGTATTCTCTTTCTGAACTTATTGTGATAATAATCAAATACAAATTGCTGGGATGGTTCAGATAAAGGGTTATGCACCAGAGCTGTTGCTGGGTTAGGGATCTTTAGGGTTAGGGTAAGTGTTAGCGGTTAGGGGTTAGGGATTAGGGGTTAGGGTTATGGGTTAGGGGTTAGGGTCTTTGTTAGGGTTAGGGTATCTGAAGTGCTGATTGAGTAGAACTGGAGCAAGTTTAACCAGACAGCCGCTAACTGCAGGTTCACTTCACATGCTGAGGTCGTTTTTGTATTTGCTTTTCTTTTTACTTATGAAGGGGCAATATATGGGAGTCAGGCACCCCTAAACCTCGCGGTCCACAATGAGAGGAAGATGGAGCGTGTTGTAGGAGGGAACAATGCCATTCCACACACTTGGCCCTGGCAGGTATGACAATACCCTTCTAACTCACTGTATACATTCAAACAGTACAAGCTGCAGCATTTCTATTTGCTGTAGTTACTTATTTTATCTTCCATGCTTGTTCTCTAACTAGACTGATGGAGCATACAACAACAACAACACTCTGCATCCTAATTTTCTAATGTAATGTATGTGATAGGAAACAGAATAGGAACATCCAATAATATAGTGCAGATTTTACTTTGCTTTTACTTTGTTTTCCTATTTGATTAGCCCTTTAAATAATTACCCTCATATGCTATTAAAATAAATGCATTTCTGCTAAGGAGGTGATATCCACATAGAAGCCACTATAAATTTATCATGTGAAATGCTTACCCGCGACATCACTGTTGACCCACATATATTCTGCTATTAAATAAATAAATAAATAAATAAATAATAATATATTTTGAAATATGTTGCAATGTTTAAAATAGTCACATGTGATATATTTTGTGTATTGTTCTTCACTGCCAGGACACTAAGGGATAATTACACAAAAAAATGTATCCAGGTTCATTCAATTACTTCTCTGGCTCTGCCTGTGACTGTTGCTCATGTTTAATTATTACCGTTTAATTTTATCCTCATCATTGTTCACGACAGGTTTCTTTGCAATTCTCTTATGAATATGATGACGCCTACTTCTATCACACCTGTGGAGGCACCATTATTCACTCAACATGGGTCATGACAGCAGCTCACTGTGTTGATAGGTAAGAGAACAAAACCTCATTTACAGGTAAAACAAAAAACAAAGACCCTCACGCCCTCGACCCCCTTTGCAGCTGCCTCTCCCGTACGGGGGCTGACTGGTCCAGTGTGCTTCCAGAGGACTCACACACCCCAGAGACAGGAGCCCCTTTAAGGATACTTTGCATATTAGTAGCAGTATTCATAGTAGTAGTAGTAGTAGTAGTAGTAGTAGTAGTAGTAGTAGTCGTAGTAGTAGTAACTGTGATAATGTGGTGAACTAGGGAGAACACTAATTTCAAGTCACTGCTATAGTATTGGAACTTTAGTCTCCATCAAAGTACTGGCTGTTTAGGAAGGTGTGCACCTCTCTGATTGCTTCACATATCAAGTACTTTTTGATTGGTTCACATATCAAGCACTTCTTTTTGTCTTTGTTCCCATCCATTCTGGATTTGTTTTAGCCATATGTAACCTGTATTGAGAAGTCTGTGCATCTGTATTCACAAAGAGTTGAAGCAGGAATGGAAGAGATGTGTTTTTCATTGTGTTTTCACAAAGAGTTGAAGCAGGAATGGAAGAGATGTGTTTTTCATTGTGTTTTCTTTACAGCCCTCAAGGTAAAGTTTACCGTGTGGTTTTGGGGGACCACAACCTTTTTGAAAACGACGGCTCTGAAATGATTATTCCAGTGGATAAAATCATTGTGCACGAGCTCTGGAACCCGACACAACTTGTCAAGGGGTAATACATATTTATAAGAAAAATCAATAGTCTTCTATCAATTGTGCTCTTAACTACATTTACAGGAGTGCAAATTGAGCAGTATGCATCTAAAAACAAAAGTTTTAAAGACAATGTCCTCAAATCTAGCATGAATTATGACTACTAACAACTGTCTAATTTTATTTGTGTTGTTTCTAGAAATGACATTGCCATGCTTAGGCTAAAGACCCCTGCCTACGATAATGGCTATGTCAAGCTAGGCAATCTACCAGCGTATGACGAAATCATACCTCATAACCAAGGGTGCTATATCACAGGGTGGGGCTTGACTCAATGTAAGTGGAAAAAAAAAAACAGTGTACTTAACGTGGAAATCTTTTTTTGCACAATATAACCCTAACCCTAACACTGACTCTGAACTTGATCCTAACCCTAACCCCCTAACCCTAACCCTAACCCCTAGCCCTAACTCTAACCCTAACCCTAACCCCCTAACACTAACTCTAACCAAACCCTAACACAAAGCCCCCTAACCATAACCATAGCCCTTTTCTGATACAATTGTGTACTTACATATATTTGGCAAAAAGATGCAGTAATTTGAGACTCTTCATGTAAAGTGTGTGCTAAACTGTACAGCTTACTCTTTTGAAATGTGGCTCTGTGTTTCAGCTGGTGGCAGCATTGCCGCAGTCCTCCAGGAAGCCATTCTTCCCGTGGTGGAATATCCCATCTGCTCCAGAGACGACTGGTGGTCTCACTTTGCCAAGAACACCATGGTGTGCGCCGGTGGAGACGGATTCACAGCCGGATGTCAGGTAGAAACTCTCTTCTTGTATCTGTGCTGACGAATGCAGTCAAGTGACAGCAGGTTGCACTATACGCACACAAGCCCTTTCAACATGCAGTCCTCAATTTCTGATAACAGCAGTTCTGTTACTGAAATCCTTCTTGTGTTGTTGAAATCCCAAATAGAACCTTGGATATCTACAATTCTCAATATTATTATTTTTAATCAAAACCTTTGAAAACACACACACACACACACACACACACAAACACACACACACATATACACTGTATTTATATGGGTAACTTGCTAAGATACATTCAGGGCATGAATTATCATGACCAGAAGGCTATCTCCATGGAGGTTTCTCATCGCTTGCAACCTAACTAAATTCCTCTGTCATTTGTACTGAGCTCACTATTCTGCGGCTGTCCAATAGAACCCTATTCCCTATTGCAGATGAGTTTCAGAGCCCAATAGATCCCAATACAGAGAATATGTCCTGTGATAACCCGTGGGGGGGGGGGGGTGTTATCAGTGTGTGCGACTGTGGTTTCATTCATTACAGGTGATTCAGGAGGTCCTCTGAACTGCTTCAGTGATGGGGTCTGGAGGGGGTGTGTTCAGTGTGTGTCACTGGTTTCATTCATTGCAGGGGGATTCAGGAGGTCCTCTGAACTGCTTCAGTCTCGGGGCCTGGAGGGTCCACGGTATTGTTAGCTTCGGTCCAGCTCCTTACTGCAACACCTTTAGGAAGCCGACCGTCTTCACCCGGGTATCAGCTTTCATGGACTGGATCTATTATGTAAGTTTCTAAACCTTTTAAAGCTTAATGTAACAGGGTGGAGGCTGGGTATGAACCAGCGACCCTACACACCACAAGCGAGCGTCTTAACCACAATGCAAAAGAGCCATGCTGGTCTGCATTCATGGTTATAGAGCTTGTGTCCTCATCTCATCTTATCTTAACCACAATGCAAAAGAGCCGTGCTGGTCTGCATTCATGGTTATAGAGCTTGTGTCCTCGTCTCATCTTATCTCACGATGGGACAGGACAGAATCAGCAATGGCAGTGTATCACACACAAACAAGCATTCAAATGACATCTGAATCTAGCTACTCTTTAATGCATTGCACATCACTTTAACATCAGTCATGTTCCATTTTAATTGTGATCAGATACATTGACACAATACATCTGTACTGTCATGACATTTAAACATGTTTTAAATCCATACAGAAAGAACATGTTTTAAGATATGAAAGCAGTGCTGAGTGTTTTCAACTGAGCGAATAGAAATATAATATTAAACTGATATATTTTATTGTTTGATTCCTGTAATGCAACTTTTTTTATTATTATTCATTTTCAGGTCATTGACCAAAACACTCAAATGTGAGGTGAATCAGCTCCCTTGATGTAAAACTGAATAAAAAACTTCTTGCAGTCAAAAAAATCATTTTTTTGTGCATCCTTTTTTCCACACCTCGTCACATACAACACAGTAAATAGCTTGTTAGTTTTGAAGCCCTGTTTCAGAATTGTAGCTATGCAGCAGACTCCCTATTAATCAGCGAGACACAGTAAGTGGGTTCAAAAGGCTTTATTTGGAGATCACACAGTGTGAGGGGGTGTACAGAGCAGTGTGGAGTAGTGGTTAGGGCTCTGCATTCTTGACCAGAGAGTTGTGGGTTCAATCCCCAGTGGGGGACACTGCTGTTGTACCCTTGAGCAAGGTACTTTACCTACATTGCCCCAGTAAAAACCCAACTGTATAAATGGGTAATTGTATATAAAAATAAATAATGTGATATCTGTATAATGTGAAATAATGTATAATGTGATATCTTGTAACAATTGTAAGTCGCCCTGGATAAGGGCGTCTGCTAAGAAATAAATAATAAAAAAAAAATAATAACAGAGCAATGGGGGTAGTGCAGCTGATTAGTCTTGATTACAACTCTCACGTTTCTCTCTCATTCTCACTTCCTGTATCCTGGGCCAGATGAGATCCTCCCAACAGTACTCAAAGAAATGAAAGAAGTTATTTACAAACTGCTAAGATCATGCAACAGTCTCTTGAGACAGGGCTTGTGCTGACTGGAGAATTGCAAAAGTAATACCGATCCACAAAAAGGGAGACAAAACCAAACCAGATAACTACAGACCAATAAGCCTGATTCTATTATATGTAAATTTATGGAAACTACAATAAGATCCAAAATTGGAAAATTATCTATATGGTAACAGTATCCTGGGAGGCGGTCAGCATGGTTTTAGGAAAGGGGGTCGTGTCTAACTAACCTGCTTGATTTTTTTGAGGATGCAACATCGACAATGGATAATTGCAAAGCATATTACATGGTTTATTTAGATTTCCAGAAAGCTTTTGACAAAGTCCCGCATAAAAGATTACTTCTCAAACTGAACGCAGTAGGGATTCAAGGAAATGCATGCACATGGATTAAGGAGTGGTTAACATGTAGAAAACAGAAAGTACTGATTAGAGGAGAATGGAGCAAGGTAACCAGTGGAGTACCATAAGGATCAGTATTAGGTCCTCTGCTCTTCCTAATCTAAATTAATAACTTAGATTCTGGTATGGTAAGCAAACTTGTTAAATTTGAAGACAAACACTGTTGAAGCAGCAAAGGTCATTCAAAATGACAGCATTCAGAAATCGGCAGACACATGGCAAAATACATTTAATAGAGAAAAGTGTAAGGTACTGCACACAGGCAATAAAAATGTGCATTATAAATGCCATATGGGAGATACTGAAATTGAAGAAGGGATCTATGAAAAAGACCTAGGAGTTTATGTTGACTCAGAAATGTCTTCATCTAGACAATGTGGGCAAGCTATAATAAAAGCCAGCAAGACGCTTGGATATATTGTGAAAAGTTTTGAATTTAAGTCAAGGGAAGTAATGTTAAAACCTTACAATGCATTAGTAAGACCTCATCTAGAATATTGTGTTCAGTTCTGGTCACCTCGCTACAAAAAGGATATTACTGCTCTAGAAAGAGTGCAAAGAAGAGCGACCAGAATTATTCCTGGTTTAAAAGGCATGCCATATGCAGACAAACTAAAAGACCCCTTGGGATCTTTGAAAAAGCTGCTTGATGAGATTCTGGGATCAATAAGCTACTAACAACCAAACGAGCAAGATGTACCGAATGGCCTCCTCTCGTTTGTAACCTTTCTTATGTTCTTATCCCCTACATAAAGATCAACCCCAATCAATATACAGGAACCCTAACAGTCTAAATGCAAACATGCATTCATTCAACCCTGCCATTAAAAACCTTTACACTTTCCAAGTGTCTCTAATTACTGTGTATTTCCATAGTAGTTACATAGTAAATACATGCGTACTTACACAGAATTGCAATGTTATTATGCATAGTTACAATGTACTTAACATATACATCTTTTTGCAGGACATATGGAAGTACACAATTGTATCAGAAAAGGGTTAGGGTTAGGTTTAGAGTACTAAATAATGTCCTTATCTAGTTTCATCACAGTAAATTCAAAACTCATATGTGATATGCAGTAGATAGGTACTTACTGTATGCCAGCCTCCACTCTATCTAGCTATGAATATGGAGGCTGTGTGGTCCAGTGGGTAAAGAAAAGGGCTTGTAACCAGGAGGTCCCCGGTTTAAATCCAACCTCAGCCACTGACTCATTGTGTGACCCTGAGCAAGTCACTTAACCTCCTTGTGCTTTCAGGTGAGACGTAGTTGTATGTGACTCTGCAGCTGATGCATAGTTCACACACCCTAGTCTCTGTAAGTCGCCTTAGATAAAGGTGTCTGCTAAATAAACAAATAATAATAATATTGTTCTGATTGTTTGAAGTGTTTTTGTCCAGTTTGAATGATTGGTCTCTTTTTGCCATTGATTTTATAATGTTTCAGCTGTGTGTCCTTCTCCTGCCTGGACCCCCTTGTAAATGAGATGTATATCTCAAGGGCTCTATCCTGGTTAAATAAATAACTCTGAGCATTTGAAATCTGCAAAGAGAGCAGTGTAACTTGCTGCTCGGTAAGAGGAACATGTCAGGTGACCCTGTCCCCACGTGACCCGAACTTGCTTGAAGGCAGGTGGGAGAATCATTAGCAGATACTGGGTCAGAGGAAAATGATGTCTAGTTAGTATCAGCATTACACTGTATAGAGGATTCTCTCTTCTCTACCAAATGTGGTCCATCAAGGAGCAATAACCCATTATTAAGAACATGTATCAGTTCATATGTGGCTCCCCCTTTTAACTCTGTACATGAATCAGAATCGACAGTTCAGCATTTAGAGAACAGATGGAGAGGGCATATTAATCATATCCAGTGGGTGTAATCAGAACCTCGAGGACTCCGCAAGCTCAGTTTGGGTAAAAGTGCAGCTGGTCAAACTAACAGATGAGGCTGTCAATAAACTGCTCCTCGGTTTAATACGTCAGCAGTACAAATATAACAAACTCAGGACTGAGCCAACACACATGGCACCCACAGTCACATGACCTGCTTAAAAAAAACAACGGGTTGAGGATGCAAGATTGAGAATTAAAATTAGGAGACAATTAAAGAGACTAAAAAGTCATGTCATGATTTGGAGGAGCTGGTAAATAACATTTTAAAAGATTTCTGCTTCCAAACAAGCACGTCTTTGTTCTTTTGTATAGAGTGTGACCGCAGGGGTGAGTGATAATCAATCATCAACATCAATCCCTCAATGAATCACTTAACAGTTAAACCCTATTTCCATCACAAGACACCCACACACACATGCACCCGTGTGCCTCTGCTCTGCACACATCCTCCCCATCAAGTTTTTTTTTTTTTTTGGCAGTCACAGTTTCTATTTTTTTGGCTACTTTGCATGCTTCTGCAGATGTTGGTGCTTTTAAATATTTTTTTATATGCATGGTTCAATCAATCAAAATAAAATAAAAAATAAAGACAAAAGGGCATGTAACACTGTATTCTCATAATTCATATATTGCAACACGGGTCCCCTTTGTATTCATACAGCTCCTGTGAGCCAGCTTCTTGCATCAGCTCAAAGCTCACCCAGAATTTAAGGTCAGCATTAAAGTCTTTTTTTAAATGTTATTTATATATCTATTGAGCTTTATTATTGGTGGCCCCTGTGTGCTAATTTCCAGAATCACCACTGGTTGGTTGTTTGTTCCATGGGGTGCAGATCTGATTATCTGAATTTATTGGGTTATACTTTGGTGTAAATTTAAGTGACACATTTTTGGCTACTTTCAGACTGTTTTTGAATCAGCTTTTTGTCTATGTTGGGCTGAGCTTGGCTACATACAGATCTGGCAACCCTGCTCCCCCTACTGTCTCACAATTAGTAGGTAAAGTAAGTGTATAAAAGTAACACATGTTGAAGCCATTTGTTCAGCAATCCATTGTGTTACTTTATTTGAATAATATTGAAAACAGAAAATGGCTAAATACACAATTGTCACAGGAAGACACAAGTGGAAGGGCTGTCAGGCGGCAGTGTAGGGAGACTCGGAGACAGACGGGAGGTGAAAGCGCTACAGCGCGTATTTATTTACAAAACCAACACAAAAACACAACAAAATAAACAGTTTAAAGATAATCAGATCTCGCACACTTTAACAACAACAAAAAAAAAACCACTACACACAGAATCCGAGCTCTACACTCTCCAGAATCCTAACACCAACCAAACCTGTGCTCTCAGTGCTCCCTTATATACACACCTGTGCAGCAATTTACACCCACTTAATCAATTAAACCCTCCACCATACTCACATTTTTTTAAAGTGCCAGTGAATCAACCCTTTAATTACCCACCACCACTACAAACACACATATACACACACTGTATACATAAAATACACTATATACCTAGAGCAGTACCCTCAATCTGCCACAACAATATAAACCAATCCATGGGAGTGCTGCGTATCTTTTCATTTACAGCATATTGTAGCGTTTTCTGGTTCCTGGGATAGAAATGAGACTGAGGCTGGATACAGTTGAAGGCTGATGTCGTTTATTTTTGTACAATAATTCATTAAAATAAAATGATAAAGTAAAGGAAGGGAACTGGGAGTAATTAAATGATTAACTTGTTGTTTTCCTTTACTCTACCCCTTTCTCGCTCTATCCCTCTATCTCTCCACACACACCTTTCTCTCTCATTCTTGTTTTCTCCACTCAATCTCCTGGTCTTTTCCCTGCACCCCCTTATATGCCCTTGCTCCCCCCGCCCCTTACACAGACCCCCACCCTCCACGTCTTTTATGCCATTACTGCACCCCAATTCCCCTGCACGCACACACACCATGCAACCCCTGCACTCACACACACACCATGCAACCCCTGCACGCACACACACACCGTGCAACCCCTGCATGCACACACACCATGCAACCACTGCGCACACACACACACACACACACACACACACACACACACACACACACACACACACACACCATGCAACCACTGCACGCACACACACACCATGCAACCACTACACGCACACACACCATGCAACCCCTGCACTCACACACACACCATGCAACCCCTACCTGCACGCACACACAACATCCAACCCCTGCACGCACACACACACACCATGCAACCCCTGCACACATACTCACACACACACAAACACACACACACACACACACACACACACACACACACACACACACACCCACACACCATGCAAGTCCTGCACGCACACACACACCATGCAAGTCCTGCACGCATACACACACCATGCAACCCCTGCACACATGCACACACACACACCATGCAACCCCTGCACACACACACACACACACCATACAACCCCTGCACACACACACACACACACCATACAACCCCTGCACGCACACACACACACCATTTACTCTTCCCTCCCCCCAGGATCGCTACAATATTATACATTCCTGGTAAATAAAAAATTACAAACTTTGGAACTATCAATTCCCAATACAATGGTTGTAACGATGGACAGTGTCTGAAAACAGAGCTGTCCAAGACAAGTTATACATTTTGTTTTCCTCTCATTTGTCATCTAAAAAAGAAAGCACTGGTACGGCAGTATAGTTCCGCTGCAGCTGCCAGCCTTCATTTTGAGATGGTCACATGGCAGATTCCAAATCCATGATTGGTTTGCATTACATTTCAGAATCACTGGTAGATTGTTGACTGCAAGTCTGATTGTCTTGTGTGACTCACAGTCTCCCCTTGTGGCCGTCAACAAAAGTTGCTTGTGTGACCCTTTAGGAACTTAAAAAATGTGTGAGTGACAGACACACAATTCCCTGTATTTTATTGACCGGCTAAATGCTGTATTTCTGTGTTAAAACGGGGGGATCTTCATCTTTCTCCTTGGCACCTCTCACCAGTATGAGATGAATTACTTGTCACCAGTGTGAAATGTATTATCTTGGTTTATTTGAGGTAACTGATTAGTGTGGGAAGTGTTGATCCATGCAACATTTGTTTCGAAAGCTTTGCAATAATGTGGGAATCCAACAGCTGCATATAAAGAAGTTGCTGGTAAATAGCTACCCTGCAGAATATTCTCCAGATTGAATGAATGAAACCCTTACACTTTATAATAAGTACTGTACCATCAATTCTAGCTTCATGACACATTTACTTACTTATTTAGGAAATATGTAACTGGTTTCCCATGAAGGTCTGATACATTCATAGGAAGTAAAAGCTATCATCTGAATTGAACCCTAACCCTCATGAACCCAACATGTAGACCCAGGACTTGATGAGGTGCAGTAGCATGTGTTCAGTAAACTAGTCCTATAGGATATTGAATGGAATTGATGAGGTGCAGAAGCATGCAATAAACCAGTCCTATATGATATTGAATGGACTTGATGAGGTGCAGTAGCATGCAGTAAACCAGTCCTATATGATATTGAATGGACTTGATGAGGTGCAGTAGCATGCAGTAAACCAGTCCTATATGATATTGAATGGACTTGATGAGGTGCAGTAGCATGTGTTCAGTAAACCGGTCCTATAGGATATTTAATTGACTTGATGAGGTGCAGAAGCATGCAGTAAACCAGTCCTATATGATATTGAATGGACTTGATGAGGTGCAGTAGCATGCAGTAAACCAGTCCTATATGATATTGAATGGACTTGATGAGGTGCAGTAGCATGTGTTCAGTAAACCGGTCCTATAGGATATTGAATTGACTTGATGAGGTGCAGAAGCATGCAGTAAACCAGTCCTATGGGATATTGAATGGACTTGATGAGGTGCAGTAGCATGCAGTAAACCAGTCCTATAGGATATTGAATGGACTTGATGAGGTGCAGTAGCATGTGTTCAGTAAACCCATCTTACAGGATATTGAATGTAATTGATGAGGTGCAGTAGCAGGTGTTCAGTAAACCAGTCCTATGGGATATTGAATGGACTTGATGAGGTGCAGAAGCATGCAGTAAACCAGTCCTATAGGATATTGAATGGAATTGATGAGTGGGTATCTAGATATTTTAAAATTGGTATTATAGTACATAACAGAGAGACCTATAGGTAAAATTGGGGTGGAAAACAAAACACCCAGACTAATGTAAAACATGACAAAAAGTAAGGAAACTACAAATGTCTGACAAACTATATAGGATGC
Source organism: Acipenser ruthenus (assembly GCF_902713425.1). Lineage (NCBI taxonomy): Eukaryota > Metazoa > Chordata > Actinopteri > Acipenseriformes > Acipenseridae > Acipenser > Acipenser ruthenus. The sequence continues at coordinate 93,083,305 of NC_081191.1, read as the reverse complement.
CTTATAACTGCTCTTTTAGTCTTCATCAATTCAAATTGCATGCCAAACAGGTTGAACAATGCAATCTCATGCAAGCTTTCTTACCTTGACCTCTCTTTAAAACAACAACAGCCAACAACTTCAATGGAGTAGAGCTCCTTATCAAGCAGTGCTCTATATAAGTCAATAGGGAAGCCTCAGCACTCTCATTTCAATTCAAGTCAAACAGTTCAGAATGTGACATTTATTGATCCTGGCTCTCCTGGGTAAGTCAATTTAAACCAGTTTATTTTAAATGCACCTGAGCCACAACAGTTTAGATTCATGCCTAACTAATTGCTGTTTGAAGTAATAGCAATAGAATCTTGTAGGTGACTGTTGCCATTAATTTAGAAACTGCTAACCAGGGCTAGTGATACTAACGGTATATACCTTTGATATCCTTCAGGGTCAGTCTCTGGAGATGGAGATGGAGCAGTGGATGACTTCACTGTCATAAACAAACCAAAAGCCCACAAGGCTGTTGGAGGGGAAGAGGTTGAACCGAATAGCTGGCCTTGGCAGGTAAGGGTATTTTGTAGTTGTTGCAATACAAATATAACATAAAAAGTTCTACTGTATATTATACAAGAGAGCAGGAGTCTCCAACCCTGGTCCTGGAGGCCCCAAAGTTATCTAGGTGTCTTTACATCATCAGTGGCTGAAGATCTGGAACACATGCTAAGCTTGACTAATTACACCAATAACTGGTGCAATGAAGGAAGTAAGAGCTCGGTTGAAATGAAAACCAGCTGTCCCAGTAGCTCTGGTATTGAAAGAGCCTAAAATATGCTTGATATTCAGGTGATTTGATCTAAGGTTAAAGTGATTGATATTCAGGTGATTTGATCTAAGGTTAAAGTGATTGATATTCAGGTGATTTGATCTAAGGTTAAAGTGAATGAAATTCAGGTGATTTGATCTAAGGTTAAAGTGATTGATATTCAGGTGATTTGATCTAAGGTTAAAGTGATTGATATTCAGGTGATTTGATCTAACGTTAAAGTGATTGATATTCAGGTGATTTGATCTAACGTTAAAGTGATTGATATTCAGGTGATTTGATCTAAGGTTAAAGTGATTGCTATTCAGGTGATTTGATCTAAGGTTAAAGTGATTGATATTCAGGTGATTTGATCTAAGGTTAAAGTGATTGATATTCAAGTGATTTGATCTAAGGTTAAAGTGAATGAAATTCAGGTGATTTGATCTAAGGTTAAAGTGATTGATATTCAGGTGATTTGATCTAAGGTTAAAGTGATTGATATTCAGGTGATTTGATCTAAGGTTAAAGTGAATTAAATTCAGGTGATTTGATCTAAGGTTAAAGTGATTGATATTCAGGTGATTTGATCTAAGGTTAAAGTGATTGATATTCAGGTGATTTGATCTAAGGTTAAAGTGATTGATATTCAGGTGATTTGATCTAAGGTTAAAGTGATTGATATTCAGGTGATTTGATCTAAGGTTAAAGTGATTGATATTCAGGTGATTTGATCTAAGGTTAAAGTGATTGATATTCAGGTGATTTGATCTAACGTTAAAGTGATTGATATTCAGGTGATTTGATCTAAGGTTAAAGTGAATGAAATTCAGGTGATTTGATCTAAGGTTAAAGTGATTGATATTCAGGTGATTTGATCTAAGGTTAAAGTGATTGATATTCAGGTGATTTAATCTAAGGTTAAAGTGATTGATATTCAGGTGATTTGATCTAAGGTTAAAGTGATTGATATTCAGGTGATTTGATCTAAGGTTAAAGTGATTGATATTCAGGTGATTTGATCTAAGGTTAAAGTGATTGATATTCAGGTGATTTGATCTAAGGTTAAAGTGATTGATATTCAGGTGATTTGATCTAACGTTAAAGTGATTGATATTCAGGTGATTTGATCTAAGGTTAAAGTGATTGATATTCAGGTGATTTGATCTAAGGTTAAAGTGATTGCTATTCAGGTGATTTGATCTAAGGTTAAAGTGATTGATATTCAGGTGATTTGATCTAAGGTTAAAGTGATTGATATTCAGGTGATTTGATCTAAGGTTAAAGTGATTGATATTCAGGTGATTTGATCTAAGGTTAAAGTGATTGATATTCAGGTAAATATGTAATATGTTTGGCTTCATATGCACATATGAAAAAAGCCATCTTCATACACATAAGGTTTTGTTTACAGTACAGTATGTATATAGCTTATGCTGTATACTGCGTATTACATGTACATGACACTACAACAAAGACCTGACTCAGCTTTAACTCTAGTTAATTAGTACCTTGTTATTAAATTCAGTTTGACATTCATAAACTGCTGGACTGTTGCAGGCTTCATTAACAACAGTCTATAAATATCAAACTGTTTAAATGATCCAGCTATGAAGCAAGGACCTATTGCTGATATTGGGAGTTCCCTCGGATATCATGCTAGGGTCAAGCAAGACCATAAATGCAAGTTTAAAGCAGGAGCTGTGCCAGGATGATACAAGGATAAGGAAGGATGCCTGCCTTGCACACACAATGCCAGGGTTAGGCAGAGATGGTTTTGTGCAAGATGTACATCAATCAATCTGTATTGCTTATACAGCGCCTTTCCTGACAAACACACGCAGTCGCCCCATGTCTCTATGATGTTACGTACTCGCACAGTGTGCTTCTCATGCGTTTGCATGTCTTGCTTGCTTCTAGCAGAATCCTTGTGTTTTTTGGGGGTAAAGGTAGAGTCATTTGAAGTGTGTCAAGCTAATCAATACTATTAAGTGACTGACATCAACGCTTTGTATTTTATTTTCAGACAATGGAAACCAATGGTGGTGCCTTCTAAGTGTTCACATTCAAACCCTGCTTGTTCTCTGGAGGAATAAGAACATAATAACATTAAAACAAACACACTTTTAATCACAACTTTCTTCCCGTTATATTTTTTATGTTTTTAAGGAAAATGTAACAATAATGGAAAACAAGCTTATCTGGTGTAAATTAATACAAAAAGCCCTTTCAATTCCCTTTTTTTCTCTGTTCATTTGAACTGGGTTCAACAGTGTGTCTCAGGTTTCTGTTCATTTGAACTGGATTCAACAGTTTGCTGTTCATTTGAACTGGATTTAACAGTGTGCCTCAGGTTTCTGTTCATTTGAACTGGATTCAACAGTGTGTCTCAGGTTTCTGTTCATTTGAACTGGATTCAACAGTTTGCTGTTCATTTGAACTGGATTCAACAGTGTGTCTCAGGTTTCTGTTCATTTGAACTGGATTCAACAGTGTGCCTCAGGTTTCTGTTCATTTGAACTGGATTCAACAGTTTGCTGTTCATTTGAACTGGATTCAACAGTGTGTCTCAGGTTTCTGTTCATTTGAACTCGATTCAACAGTGTGTCTCAGGTTTCTGTTCATTTGAACTGGATTCAACAGTGTGTCTCAGGTTTCTGTTCATTTGAACTGGATTTAACAGTGTGCTGCAGGTTTCTGTTCATTTGAACTGGATTCAACAGTGTGTCTCAGGTTTCTGTTCATTTGAACTGGATTCAACAGTGTGTCTCAGGTTTCTGTTCATTTGAACTGGATTTAACAGTGTGCTGCAGGTTTCTGTTCATTTGAACTGGATTCAACAGTGTGTCTCAGGTTTCTGTTCATTTGGTCCTTGCTTTTTCCTCTATGAATTGCACGTCACAAAGGGGACAAACACTCGCTTTTTCTCAAGGCTGTACAGTTAATACTGTAAGCTGCAGTCAGTTATCCAGTTATATTATTTCTAAAGCAGTTCTCACTTTGAGCACCAGATGGCAGTGTTTACTTGTATTTACTTGTCTATTTGTCAAGGTCTTTAAAGCTAAGTGCATGTTGCACCATTGTTGTCAGTGTAAATAAATAATAATGATTAAAAGCATGCATCTTGCATTGTCGTGCGAGTACCTTCACAATTATTGCCCAATTTATTTTAAATTTGAAACACTTACCTTTGCGTAAGTGCATAACAAGACAGCTGATATCACAATCTATTAAACTAGTCCTGTGCAGTACGTCAGTCAACTTAAAGTGCCTTTCAAGGAAAATTCCACTGAATGGACAGTTTTGGTATCTGAACAGTTTATAAATTGCTGTTGGGTCAAATATACAAACAAAAACGTATTTGAAATGTCTCCAGAGTCAAAAATGACCACATTATTCTTGCATAGTATTTTTGTAGTTTTACCATGTTTTTCCTCTGGTTATTCTCTGCATTGATCATAGTTTACCCTGGTTTGTCATTTTTATCAATATGCTTTACCATACCTCGCTATTCTTTACAAGGCTTCCCTATGCTTATGCTTTCTTACACTGCTGTACTTTTACAATGGGAAGCTCTTACAAGAGGAGGCCTCAAACACAGCCACTCTTAGTGATAACCTTCTTTAAAGTGCTGGTAACCCAGGTCCAGCAATCCCAGCACCCTGTACCCTGAAGTATCTTCGGAAGAAATGGCAGACAGGTCAGCGGTGCTGTATGGGCATGGAGAGGCCAGACTAACAGTCTGTTTATTGATCTACAGTCTCGACAGATTCCTCTTCAGAGTTGTGGATGAGTAAGAGAATAGAGCAAGTTAATATTCTGCATCCGAAATAAATTTATTTTTTTGGAGGCAGAAAACCCCGTCAAACCTAAGCCAGCCTGTTTCAATTTCACCTCAAACCAGCCAGTATAGTTACTTCTGCACTTTAACCCAAACAACACTCAGGTTAAATATTTCTTGATTCTCAAGTTGGAGAAACAGAAAACGTAAACAACTCAGGTCTTATTTTTGCCATACAAACTTTAGAACCATAATGCATAACAGTACATTTATCAGAGTTTATACAGTCCATTTATCAGTTTATACATTACATTTATCAGAGTTTATACAGTACATTAATCAGTTTATACAGTACATTTATCAGAGTTTATACAGTACATTTATCAGAGTTTATACAGTACATTAATTAGAGTGTATGCAGTACATTTATCAGAGTTTATACAGTACATTTATCAGAGTTTATGCAGTACATTTATCAGAGTTTATGCAGTATATTAATCAGAGTTTATACAGTACATTTATCAGAGTTTATGCAGTATATTAATCAGAGTTTATACAGTACATTGATCAGTTTATACAGTACATTGATCAGAGTTTATACAGTACATTTATCAGTTTATACAGTACGTTAATCAGAGTTTATACAGTACATTTATCAGAGTTTATACAGTACATTTATCAGTTTATACAGTACATTAATTAGAGTGTATACAGTACATTTATCAGAGTTTATACAGTACATTTATCAGAGTTTATGCAGTACATTTATCAGAGTTTATACAGTACATTTATCAGAGTTTATGCAGTATATTAATCAGAGTTTATACAGTACATTGATCAGTTTATACAGTACATTGATCAGAGTTTATACAGTACATTTATCAGTTTATACAGTACGTTAATCAGAGTTTATACAGTACATTTATCAGAGTTTATACAGTACATTTATCAGTTTATACAGTACATTGATCAGAGTTTATACAGTACATTGATCAGTTTATACAGTACATTGATCAGAGTTTATACAGTACATTGATCAGTTTATACAGTACATTAATCAGAGTTTATACAGTACATTGATCAGTTTATACAGTACATTGATCAGAGTTTATACAGTACATTAATTAGAGTGTATACAGTACATTGATCAGAGTTTATACAGTACATTTATCAGTTTATACAGTACATTGATCAGAGTTTATACAGTACATTTATCAGTTTATACAGTACATTTATCAGTTTATACAGTATGTTAATCAGAGTTTATACAGTACATTTATCAGTTTATACAGTACATTAATCAGAGTTTATACAGTACATTGATCCGTTTATACAGTAAAGTAATCTGAGTTTATACAGTCCATTTCCCAGTGTTGAACAGAACGACAGATCTTACCTGAGGAGAAAGAGACTTCCCTAATATTCACTCAATGGATTTTTCACTGCAGGTTCACTGGAACACCCTTTGTGTTCATGCTTTACATGTTTCTTAGATAAAGGCAGATTTTGTAAAATACAGTTCTATAGATTATTGAATTGCTTCTTCCTGGTCTCCCTCAAATCAGATCATTAATTATCAAGCTGCAGCTCAATGGAAAAACTGCACACACCCAATCAAAGTAACAACAAGCACAGAAAAATATATTGAGCAAGCAAGATCAGTGATGATTATTTAAGAAAATAGATTTTAAAGTCCTGGTGATCAATCCCTTAAGGGGAAACAGTCAATGAAATCCTGGAAGTGAACAGACCAAAGTAGCAATAGTTTCTGTTGCACAGATTTACAGTATAGGACTGTAAGGTGATATAAAGTAACAGTCTCCAGTTATTAAGAACTCATATCCAGACTTACAGTGAGTCATTGCAGCTTGTAAGCTGCTGCTTATTTCCACTGGTATGCAAAATGTGTCAAATGAGTCACCCACACACTGTCTGTAATTCACTGCACATTCTCATCAAGTGCCATTGCATCCCTGTTAGTGACTTCCACACACTGTCTGTAATTCACTGAACATTCTCATCAAGTGCCATTGCATCCCTGTTAGTGACTTCCACACACTGTCAGTAATTCACTGCACATTCTCATCAAGTGCCATTGCATCCCTGTTAGTGACTTCCACACACTGTCTGTAATTCACTGCACATTCTCATCAAGTGCCATTGCATCCCTGTTAGTGACTTCCACACACTGTCTGTAATTCACTGCACATTCTCATCAAGTGCCATTGCATCCCTGTTAGTGACTTCCACACACTGTCTGTAATTCACTGCACATTCTCATCAAGTGCCATTGCATCCCTGTTAGTGACTTCCACACACTGTCTGTAATTCACTGCACATTCTCATCAAGTACCATTGCATCCCTGTTAGTGACTTCCACACACTGTCTGTAATTCACTGCACATTCTCATCAAGTGCCATTGCATCCCTGTGACTTCCACACAGCTCATGTGTCTCTTGGTGATGTAGAGGGCAGATCCACAAGCCTCTCCTGGGTTCAAATTCAGCTCAGGTCACAAGTCAGGTATGCAAGGTGGTCTGATCCTTCATCTTAACATTTGGTGCAATTCAGTGCAATTGTCAGTCTCTATTTTAAACTTGGGTTTGTGAAGAACACCTCAGCACTTGTCGTGTATCCTTTATATCCTGACCTGCATGAAAACCTCAGGGCGTGAGGATTTACATTTCCTTTCAGTACTCAGTGAAATAGAAACAACACACACTTGTGCGAAAATGTTAGACCACTTTGTGCTTTAATGAGTCATCCTAAACAACTTCTAAAAAGTCTCATGCATTTTATCATTTGTGGCTATGTGTTCCTTTTCTCTTACTATGTTAAATGAATTGCATGTGTGGCCTATTAAAGTCATCAATTAAATTAGACAATCACTAATTTGCCTATTTTGACAGTTTTCCAGATTTTCAGTTCCAGTGGTTTGATTTCATATGCACAACAAATCCAACTATACAAGCAATGGGGTGTTCTAATACATGTGCACACTGCTGAACTACAGAAGCAATGGGGTGTTCTAATACATGTGCACACTGCTGAACTACAGAAGCAATGGGATGTTCTAATACATGTGCACACTGCTGAACTACAGAAGCAATGGGGTGTTCTAATACATGTGCACACTGCTGAACTACAGAAGCAATGGGGTGTTCTGATACATGTGCACACTGCTGAACTACAGAAGCAATGGGGTGTTCGAATACATGTGCACACTGCTGAACTACAGAAGCAATGGGGTGTTCTAATACATGTGCACACTGCTGAACTACAGAAGCAATGGGGTGTTCTGATACATGTGCACACTGCTGAACTACAGAAGCAATGGGGTGTTCGGATACATGTGCACACTGCTGAACTACAGAAGCAATGGGGTGTTCTAATACATGTGCACACTGCTGTAGTTCATTTCCATTCATTTCCAGTGCAGCATGCTGGATGCAATGCAGCATAGGTTTGATCCCATCCCCAGAGCTCAGGAAACTTCAATAGACTTCACAGTGGGGTAGCACTTTATGCAGCGTATACCACAGAATGCACACAGTACTGTACCAATGTACCAAACAGTCACAGCCCTCCTCCCTCGCTGCACAGCTGTTACCTCACACATGTGGAGCTCTCCATCTGCACTCTGCACTCACAGTGACAGTGAGATGGCTTCATTTCAGAGCGCGCACCCCTCAGCTATAATGTGATCTCAGACTGCCACAAGCAGCTCCACATGCTGCGCTCTGACTTCTTTATTATGACAGCATGTTTTATTTTTCTAATTTTACTTTTGTAACAGTATTTCATTACCCTGTTACTGGTATAAGCATTTCAGAGTTGTCAGGGCCTTGTTTTAATATATAAAATAGAGCATTATTATTATTATTATTATTATTATTATTATTATTATTATTATTATTATTATTCTTATTCTTATTCTTATTCTTATTCTTATTCTTATTCTTATTCTTATTCTTATTCTTATTCTTATTCTTCTCGTGTTTTCTTGCTGGAGTAGCTGCAGTATTGTTTTGCCCGTTTCATTTACTCCCCTGACAGCTTGCTCAGTTATTATTATTATTATTATTATTTATTTCTTAGCAGACGCCCTTACCCAGGGTGACTTACAGTCGTAAACAAAAAATACATTTCAACAATCACAGTGCAAGTATTAATACAATTAAGAGCAAGATAAAATACAATGACTTCAGTTCTAGTAAGTACAAGTATATGACAAAATATGATTCAATATTGGAGCAGATAACAGTGTCAATGATAATTACGTCAGGATACGACTGAATGCAAAATACTACAGATTGAATAACACTTGTGGCAGATTACAGTACAGTACTCTGTAAAGTACAGGATTAAATGCAGTAAAATAGGAAGCAGATAAGTGCAAGTAAAGCGCATTAAGGAAGAGTGATAAGTGTCCAGAGGGAAAAGAGGAGTTCTACAGGTGCTGTCTAAAGAGGTGAGTCTTGAGGAGGCGCCGGAAGGTGGTCAGGAACTGGGCAGTCCTGACATCATTCCACCACTGCGGGGCGAGGGTGGAGAAGGAGCGGGCTCTGGAGGCAGGGGAGCGTAGAGGAGGTAGAGCCAGTCTTCTAGTGTAGGAGAAGCAGAGAGGTCGAGTGGGGGTGTAGGGAGAGATGAGGGTCTGGAGGTAGCTGGGTGCAGTCTGGTCAAGGCATCTGTAGGCGAGTACAAGAGTCTTGAACTGGATGCGAGCGGTGATCGGGAGCCAGTGGAGTGAGCGGAGCAGTGGAGTTGCGTGGGAGAAGCGAGGCAGAGAGAACACCAGGTGAGCAGCGGAGTTCTGGATGAGCTGGAGCGGATGGGTGGCAGACGCAGGGAGGCCAGCCAGGAGGGAGTTGCAGTAGTCTAGGTGGGAGAGTACCAGGGCCTGGACAAGGAGCTGGGTGGCGTAGTTGGTGAGGAAGGGTCGGATTCTTTGTATTTTCCTCAGGAAGAATCGGCAAGTGCGTGCCAGAGTGGAGATGTGCTGGGAATACGAGAGGCAGGGGTCCATGGTGACTCAGAGATTCTTAGCTGAGGAGAAGGGAGAGTGTGGTTGATTCCAGAGGAATGGAGATAGAGAGATCAGTTTATTTAGCACAATATGTAGGTCTCCCAACCAAACTGTTGTTTTAAAAAAATTATAGGTTCCATGTTATTTGTAGCTATATATGTTCTTTAAGCATCAGATCTATGCAATTGTTCCTGGGAACTAGTAGGAGGTCCTGCTTGGTTTTTAAAAAATACAAAAAGAAAACATCATTTTGAAACTAGTCAAATAAAGCAAGCTTGAATGCTGAAAAAGTCATTTATGATTGCTTGTTTTCTTCTAGATAATTGGGTTGAAACTGAAAATGTATTTACGTTTCATGAAACTGAAATTTCAAGCCACTAGTCTAGTTGTGTTTCTGAAATGAGGCGGTCAGTGGCTGGGGGATACACCAGCAGCAGTCATTTGCAGAATGGCTGTTAGGCCACGAGCCACCTGTGCAGTTCAGTAGCTGCATTTACTTCGTTCTGAGATCCTCAATGTTAAGAAATATTAGGCTAGTCTTATTCTAACATTGAAGCAGACTGAGCAACTCCACTAATCATGAAACCCAGGTTTTAGGGATGACCCAAGTTCAATACATTATTATTATTATTTATTTCTTAGCAGACACCCTTATCCAGGGCGTCTTACAGTCGTAAACAAAAATACATTTCAAGAATCACAGTACAAGTATTAATACAATTAAGAGCAAGATAAAATACAATGACTTCGGTTCTAGCAAGTACAAGTATATGACAAAAAACGATTCAATAACGGAGCAGATAACAGTGCCAGTGATAGTTACATCAGGATATAATTAAACACAAAATACTACAGATTAAATAACAGTTGTGACAAATTACAGTACTCTAAAGTACAGGATTAAATGCAGTAAAATAGGATGCAGATAAGTGCAAGTAAAGCACATTAAGGAAGAGTGATAAGTGTCCAGAGGGAAAAGAGGAGTTCTGCAGGTGCTGTCTGAAGAGGTGAGTCTTGAGGAGGCGCCGGAAGGTGGTCAGGGACTGGGCAGTCCTGACATCTGTAGGAAGGTCATTCCACCACTGCGGTGACTCCGAGGTTCGTAGCTGAGGAGGAGGAGGGAGAGAGTGTGGTAGATTCCAGAGGAATGGAGATAGAGAGATCAGAGGAGGGGGAGGAGGAGGGAAAGAAAAGGAGGTCAGATTTAGAGAGGTTGAGTTTGAGGTGATGCGAGTGCATCCAGGAGGAGATAGCAGACAGACAGGTAGAGATACGGGAGGAGATGGTGGAGTGAGAGGTGGGGAAGGAGAGGAAAATCTGAGCATCATCAGTATGGAAATTGTATGAGAAACCATAGGATGCGATGAGGGGGCCCAGGGAGTGGGTGTAGAGAGAGAACAGGAGAGGACCCAAGACTGACCCTTGGGGGACTCCTGTTGAAAGAGGGTGAGGTGTGGAGGTTGCTCCACGCCAGGTTACCTGGTAAATGTGGTTGGAGAGGTAGGAGGAGAACCAGGCCAGAGCAGTGCCAGAGATTCCCAGGTCAGCGAGAGAGGATAGTAGAATAGAGCGATCGACAGTGTCAAAGGCAGCAGAGAGGTCAAGGAAAATTAGGACAGAGGAGAGAGAGGCAGCTCAGGCAGAGTAGTGAGTTAGTGTGAGACAGGAGGGTGGTTTCAGTGGAGTGAGCAGAGCGGAAGCCAGATTGGAGAGGGTCGAGCAGAGAATGGTTGGACAGAAAAGCAGAGAGCTGGCGGTGTACAGCCCGCTCGAGGATTTTGTAGAGGAAGGGTAGGAGGGAGACAGGACGGTAGCTCTGGAGGGAGGTGGGGTCGAGGGTAGGTTTTTTGAGGAGGGGAGTGACAGAGGCTTGTTTGAAGGCAGAGGGAAATAGACCAGAAAGGAGAGAGGTGTTGAGAAGGGAGGAGATGATGGGAAGTAGAGCAAGAGCAGCAGCTTGAAAGAGGTGAGTGGGGAGGGGGTCCAGGGCACACGTGGTGGGTTTGTGACCGTGGAGCAGGGAGGAGAGGTCAGAGTCTGAGAGGGGAGAGAAGGTGGAGAAGGAGGGTGAGTTAGTAGGGGATGCAGTGGGTGTACGGGTTGGAACGGGAGGGGGTGCGGGGGAGGGAGAGGTTTAAAGAGTTTGCGGATATCTGAGATTTTAGAAGAGAAGAAAGAGGCAAAGTCATCAGAGGAGATAGAGGAGGGAGGAGGAGGGGGGAGGGTTTAGGAGGGAGGAGAAGGTAGAGAATAGTTTACGTGGGTTGTTAGTGGAGGCTTGGGTTATAGATTGGAAATAAGAACATTTAGCAGAGGAGAAGGAGGAGAGGAGAGAGTGATAGAGGTCTAGGGCAGCAGGGAGTTTGGTTCTCTTCCATTTCTTTTCAGCAGATCGCAGTGTGGTTCTTGCTGAGCGGAGCGCAGAGGAGAGCCAGGGTTGGGGGACAGAGGGAGTCAAGGGAGGAGAAGAGGGTGGAGGTAGCAGAGTCTACAGAGAGTTGGGAGAAGGAGTCTATAGGAGGGAGGTGAGAGACAGCAGTGGTGGCAAGGACAGAGGGGAGGTTACGGCGAGAGATGACAGTGGGGGTAGGAGGAGCAGGGAGAGAGGGGAGAGACAGAGAAAAAGAGATGAAATAGTGATCAGAGAGGTCCAGGGGGGTGACAGAGAGGGTGGAGGGGCAGCAGGCCCTGGAGAAGGTGAGGTCCAGTTGACGGACAGCTTTGTGGGTACGAGGGGATGGAGAGAGAGAGAAGTCGAAGGAGTGAATGAGAGGAAGGAATCCGGCAGAGTGGCTGGGGTTGGAGAGATGGATATTGAAATCACCTAACAGGACAGTTGGGGTAGACAGAGAGGGGAGGGAGGAGAGTAGATAGTCAAGTTCATCGAGAAAGTGAGTGAGAGGTCCAGGGGGACGGTACAGTACAATTAGCAGGAGTTGACAAATAGAGGTTAGTTGGACGGCATGAAATTCAAAGGTGTTAACAGAGAGTGCGGAGAGGTCGGAGGGGACAGAAGAGTAAGGAGGGAGAGAGAAGACCAGTCCCACCTCCCTGTCCAGTGAGACATGGGGTATGGGACAGGATGTAGAGAGAGGACAGGGCGGCAGGAGTAACAGTGTTATCAGTGGACAGCCAGGTTTCAGTGAGAGCAAGGAAATCGAGAGAGAGGTGGGAGGCAAAGGCAGAGATGAAATCAGCTTTGTTAGCAGAAGAGTGACAGTTCCAGAGTGCACCAGAGAGAGTGTGAGGGGGGAGAGGGTGAGGAGGGGGGGGAGGTGGGGGAGGCAGAGGGATGAGGTTAGAGGGGTTGGAGGAGCAGCGGCAGAGAGAGGGCAGAGGACGAGAGCAAGAGGACAGAACAGGGATGTGAGAGACAGTCATAGCAGTCTACATCAGTGGCTCCCAAACCGGTCCTGAGGACCCACTGTGTCTGCTGGTTTTCATTCCAACTGAGCTCTCAGTTACTTACTAGATCCTTAATTGAACTGGTAATTTGCTTAATGAGACTTTTTTTTTTTTTTTTTAAATAATTTTCAGCTCTTGACAGTTGCAGATTTCAAGTTAGCTGTAACATTTTATAAGCAACTTGAACTCTGCTACTGTTTAAGAGCTGAAAACAATTAAAAAGGTCTAATTAAGAAAATTACCTGTTCAATTAAGGGCCTAGTAAGTAATTGAGAGCTCAGTTGGAACAAAAATCATCAGACAGTGGATCCCCAGGACCGGGGTTGGGAACCACTGGGCTATATATTTGCATGAAGCAGGAATGGTCAAAGTTGGCTCCTCCACTCCTGGTCTTTGTTCCAGTCCTGTTCTAAATTATTTAATTGAACCAACGAAACCTCCATTCAGCCCTTGCATTAGTTAAAGAGCTCATTGTATCTGTGAAACCGGGAGTGGAATAGTCCTCCAAGACAGGGATTGGACACCCCTGGTATTATTATTATTATTATTATTATTATTATTATTATTATTATTATTATTTATTTCTTAGCAGATGCCCTTATCCAGGGCGACTTACAATTGTTACAAGATATCACGTTATTTTTATATACAACTACCCATTTATACAGTTGGGTTTTTACTGGAGCAATCTAGGTAAAGTACCTTGCTCAAGGGTACAGCAGCAGTGTCCCCCACCTGGGATTGAACCCACGACCCTCCGGTCAGGAGTCCAGAGCCCTAACCACTACTCCACACTGCTGGTATAAAGTAAAGCCAGCGCTCTCTGTAGGTTCAAACAGAAAGATACTCCACCATACCTTTTAGCTAGAGCCCTGAAAGGTTCATACTTGTACAAACATTCTTCTCTGTCTACACTAGCAACAGCATCCTTTTGCTTGGTTTTGGTATTTCTAAGATATGATGATATTGTGAGGATTCAATCTTATTGACACAACCTGCCTCATGGTTAAATATACTCTGTCCTACCAACACCCCTCTCTCTCCTTAAACAGGGACACAAACTACTCCAGTGGCACTCAACTCTGCCCTCAAGACCCATTCCAGTCCTAGTCTTTATTCCAACCCGGTCCTAAATTACTTACTTGCCTCTTAACCGCTTCAATTAACCACATTAGAACCTGCTGGGAAGTACAAACCTGGACTGGATTAGATTGAGGGGGACTCTGTCCTGGTTTACTTTGAGTTTAATAAGACACACCGAGTCTGGGAAACAGCTATGCAATCAGAGGATTATTTCTATCCCTGCAGACCAGTAATGAAATACTCCACAGTTTTGGTAAAAGCCATTAAAAAAAAAAAAATAAAATAAATAAATAAATACACACACAACACACATACACCAATTTCCAACAATCATTTTTTTATTTGAAGTAACAGAGAGGTCTTCATATTACTTGGATGAAATGAGCAGTGTTTATAAAACAGAATGCATTCTTTACAATGAATGTAAAAAATATATATATATATATTTTTTTGCTCTGCAGTACCTTAAGCAAATTAAAATAAAAAAGAAAGTTACAATATATAAAAAGACAAAAATAAGGTCATTGTGAAATAAACAAGATCAAACACAAAATAAAATAATAAGAATAATAATAATAAGATGACATTAATAAATATCCAGGTTTTCTTCAGAACAAGCAATTTTTTTATATATATACAAAATAGTAGACAACTTATTTACAGAACCTGGTGCCCTCTTGTTGGCACAAACACAAAAAATAAAATAAATTATACAAAAGCAAGGCAGCAAAGCAGTTATACCTGCAGCAGATCATACTGCAGATGAGCTCTATGCAGAGAACCCTAGGAATGTGCGCCTAACCAGCACATGCAAGGGCCAGCACATATTGAATGCCTGTCAAATACAAACCGTTTTGTAAATGGGATTTACTACTGTTTGATATGTAGCAGTGCTCTAAACAGTTTGAACAGTCTACTGTATACAGTAACTTCTGACAGGGGGCCGAACAAATATTATTACTCTTCAATTGCATATTGATAATAAATTACAAAATAGATACCATATCACTTGATTGTAAACCCAGCAATATATCCATTAAAGTGTTGCAAAGCCTTAATATTACATTTTTTTTTTTGCAGGTTAAAAAATGTTTGCATATATTTTTGTTCTGGGAATTGCCAAATCAATAGGTGTGTTGAGTGTAACATGGCCACGGTGTAAAATCTTTTGCTCCAACCTTATTGTCAAAACGAAGCACTGGTGTTGATGCAGTTCAGAAAACAAACTTTTAAATATATTAATCCTCCATGACAGTCAAACAGAGATTAAATGCTTGACAACGATAACCTTCATTACTATCAAATAAAATAGTTCTGTTTATTATATATTACAAATCTTTCAGAATTTGCAAAATAGTTTATTTTAAATAGTTTTTTTTTTTAGCACAAAAGGTATTTTAAAAAGACAAATGTGATTCCTTCTAAAATAGTCTTTGATTTTCTTAATACAGATTAATTTTGATTCTATATGCAATTTATTTACAAAAATTATAAATATTTGACACGCTACACATTAAGCAAAAATCGACCCATATACCTCAACATTTTACTTTTGCTTTTTGAAAAGTAAAATTACTAAGAACCAATTGCACAGTCCCACAGTAAATATAGCCCCCCTGGATTGTGCTGGCTGCTGTAGATGGTTCCTCTGCATAACAGGCACAAGACTGGGCCACCCTGGACAGAGTGACCAAAGCACTAATTAAATAAATTCGAGCCAAATCATGTAAATCCAAATGTACTAAAACAAGGAGACAAACTAAAAGAGTTGAGCATTTACCGGTTTCTCACTGTAACACCTGCTCAGCACTACAGACATCTTATATGCCACCCCACCCAAGACTTCTTTCTTTCTTTCTTCTGTAAGTTTCATTAAAGAAAGGTAAACAGTTGAGGAAAGCAATGTTTAGTTTTGGGATGGTGCTACTAAAAAACAAGATTGCACTTTCAAAAAGCCCACCTAACAAAGCCACAGGGCCTCTGCTCCTCTGAATAAATACATATTAGCTGCATAAAATAAATTCGAAGATGTAATACTTTTGAGGTATTACAGATTCTAGTTTGTTTTACACATGGAGTTTTAAAGCATTACGCTGGTAATAAATATAAATGTTATGATTGCTGTAACTCAAAAGCAGTGCTGCACACAAACACCACAACTCCAAAACCCATGTGCTGCTCAGGAATCTCTCAACACATCAGAAAGGAAACGCGAGTACCATGTGACAGCTTTCGTGTTATTAAAAGAGAGCTGAATGCTTGCCAGGGGTAAAGTATCTGAAATCACATGATAGTGAAGCTGCCCAACCAGCTGCTCCTTTTAAAAAGCACTAGGTAACAAAACCAGCAACTGCAATGAACAGAGTGAATGGCTCTAGCATTAGAGAAATGCACTCAGCTATCATGGGATTGAACTGCACTCACCCATCATGGGATTGAACTGCACTCACCCATCATGGGATTGAACTGCACTCACCCACCATGGGATTGAACTGCACTCACCCATCATGGGATTGAACTGCACTCACCCATCATGGGATTGAACTGCACTCACCCATCATGGGATTGAACTGCACTCACCCATCATGGGATTGAACTGCACTCACCCATCATGGGATTGAACTGCACTCACCCACCATGGGATTGAACTGCACTCAGCTATCATGGGATTGAACTGCACTCAGCTATCATGGGATTGAACTGCACTCAGCTATCATGGGATTGAACTGCACTCACCCATCATGGGATTGAACTGCACTCACCCATCATGGGATTGAACTGCACTCACCCATCATGGGATTGAACTGCACTCACCCATCATGGGATTGAACTGCACTCACCCATCATGGGATTGAACTGCACTCACCCACCATGGGATTGAACTGCACTCAGCTATCATGGGATTGAACTGCACTCAGCTATCATTTGATTTGATATTTTTCTATAAACCACTATAAGGACAGCGGTGCCCTGATTAAGATTAAATCCAAGGAGAAGTCTGGTTGCACTTAATTTTCCTTCTTAAGATGCCTTTTAGATGCACTCTGAATGCAAGTTTAGGACAAAATAATAATAATAATAATAATAATAATAATAATAATAATAATAATAATAATAATATTTCTTAAAATAAAATACTAGCAACAAATAAAAAAAATTGAAACATTATACACACACATATACACGTGGCAGCTTTTACAACAAACACACTTAGAATTTGACTAAAGTGTCATTGTTAAAAAACAAAAGCTCCCCAGCCTTTTGTGATTTCTCTGCAGACCTTAGGCTACAGAAAAGGCCAAAGAGTTTGAGTAGAATGTGTGCGTTAGCTGCCAGTTTGTACTTTTACTGTGCACAGTTTGATTCGTACTACATTTTTTGGAGGCTAAGTAAGAAATATCTTTTATATACACATTATAATATATATATATATATATATATATATATATATATATATAAATCACAGCTTTCTTAATCAATCAAGTCTTCCAATAAAATGTAAAAAACATTATATATATATATATATATATAATACACACACACAGTCCTCATTAAATTAGTTTCTCTTTTTAAATTGTCAGTTTTTGTAAAGATTGAAACTGTACTGTATTTTACACCTTCACAGATTCCATTATTGACGACTTGATGGCTTCTTCAAGGAGCTGATTGTCTGTAAAAGCAGCGGGGGGTTCTGGGACGGATTCCGACACGCCAATTAGGGACTCCAAAAAGCACGTGCCGGGGTCCCCGTTTTGGGGGAAGCTGGGATAACTGGGGAGCTGGAACTGAAGAAAGCTGTCCAGATTCTCATATTCTTTCAAGGAGTTATAAAGAGGACCAGGGCTATAGTCCGGAAATCCATGGAAGAACTCGAAATCCGAGTCAGACGAGAGGCTCAGGTCCATGTAGCTTGGAGATGAGTGATCAATCGAAGGGGACGGGGTGCTGGGGAATGCCTGGCTTGAGCCACTGCTGTGGAACATCATAGTGTCTTGGTTGGCATTTTCATCCAAGCACTCTGAAATGCTGGACATGTGGCCGCACACATGCCCGCTACTGCTGTCCCCTCCATTCGTGTTGTGTTGGGGGCCCTCGACAATATTATCGTTAAAGAAGTCCAAGGTGTTGAAGCAGCCAATGTTGACCTGTCGCTGCCGGTCGCAGCTGTCACCACTGCAGCTGCTACTGCAGTCCTCATTGTCCGAGTCATTAAAGCTGAGAATCCTGGCCAGCCCATTGTGATCCACATCAGACTGCGGCTTGTCAGACTGAGGGCTGCTGCTGCCAGCACACAGCCCAGAGGAGTACTCGCTCTGGCTCGAGGAGCTGGAGGAGTCTGTCATGTCGCTGCTGCAGCTGTTCTCTCCGATGGGGTCCAGCTTGGCGCTGAAGTGAAAGCTGGGGCTGGCGGGAATGGCCTGGAGCTCCTCCTCCGACTGGAAACCAAAGGGGTTCTGCTGCTGCTGCCTCCCACACTGCTCCCCGGTGTCCGTGCTCTCCTCCAGCCACTGCCTCCTCCCACACTGCTCCCCGGTGTCTGTGCTCTCCTCCAGCCTCTTCTCCAGCTCCAGCTTCATGATGGTGTGGATGTAGTGTGTCTGAACGCGGCTCGAGTTGAACTCGATCCGGCCCTGCGTGTTCCCACAGCCGTCCTTTGTGCAGCCACAGGGAAACGAAGAATGATCCATCTGCGGGGAAGGGAAGAGACCATTGTTAAAGCCAATTCCTTTTAAATACTGAGAAGACGTCTTTCATTCACAGCCAGTCCTAACCATGGGCATAACTAGCTATGAGGACACAGAGGTCGTGTCCTCAGTTGTTTTTCTGCATCATCAATGCTGATGCTCATGTAAAGATTCTGGTTAAGTACAAAATAGTCCTTAACTCTTTTGGCTTGCTGTGTAACATAGATTTGGAGGTTGAATAGTAAATACCAAGCAGTCACAAATACTGCCAGCTATAGCTTGAAACCTAAGTTTGACCTGGGTAGAATGCTGGTTATAACACTGGTCCTAACAGAAGCCCTACCTGGCACTTGATCCCAGCCAGGCTGCAGCTGCAGGTCTCGGGCTCGCAGAAGCCCTGGCAGTCGCAGCCGCAGTCCTCCCGGGAGAGCCGGATGGCGTGCAGCTCGCGCTTCTCCTCCTTGTCGATCTTCTTGACACCAGCGGCCTTCAGCAGCGCATGCCGTCTCTTGGATGGATAGGGATGGAGGAAGAAGCCACCCTCGAAGTCCACTCCGCTAATGTCAATGTCATCTTCAGATACGTCATCCAACGTCAGCTGGGCGGCCTCTTTGGACTCCGCAGTACCATTTTTAGCTAGCTGTAAAACAAAAAACAGTGTGTCAAGAGTATGGCATAATGAGGCTCAATGCAGCTGTTAATTACTACTGTATGACTTTGAAGGAATATGTTCATAAAAAAGAACAGCCTGAACGGAGAAGACTGCCTTGTTTGCCACCACTCTGAGCAGCAAACGAATGGTAAACACGCCTCAGCGACGTACCTCTTGCTTGAGGACTTCCAGTTTCTCCTCCCGGAGACGATCCTTGAGCTTCTCCCTGCGGAGGTGCTGCTGCTCCTGAGCAAACTCAGACAGTGTGTACCGCCTGCAGGCGCTGTGCTGCCTGCCCATGCCCAGGGTGCAGCCCCCCCTGCTGGCCACGCTGGTGAAGCCCTGACAGCGCGGGAAGAAGAACACGGTGACCTGATCGAATTGCACGGTGTTTCTCCGAATCCGCTTGGCTCTCTTCAAGATTGACGTAGCTGAAAAAGGAGGGGGGGAAGCAGAGTGTTAAAACGCACTGCCACAAATAAGACATTCCCAGATCAATAGTGTTACCGTACCTTAAGGGTATGAAAAGTTATTGGGGTAGATTCTGAAAGCTATTGACACCTGAATCATTAGCGCAATGCAAAAGAAAAAAAAAAAAAAATGAAGAAATGTAATACTTCATTCAAGCCCCTGAATTAAAAGGCTGGTTTGACAAAAGTATTGGGTGCGTTTCTCCTTTCTGAAAATTGGGTGCTAAAGACGCATTGGAGTAAATAACTCTGGGTTTAAAAGGCATGTCATATGCAGACAGGCTTAAAGAATTGAATCCATTTAGTCTTGAACAAAGAAGACTACGCGGCGATCGGATTCAAGCATTCTAAATTCTAAAAGGTATTGACAATGTTGACCCAAGAAACAAGGACCAGGGGTCACAAATGGAGATTAGATAAAGGGGCATTCAGAAGAGAATTGTGAGGGTCTGGAACCAACTCCCCTGTAATGTTGTTAAAGCTGACACCCTGGGATCCTTCAAGAAGCTGCTTGAGATACTGGGATCAATAAGCTATTAACAACCAAACGAGCAAGATGGACTGAATGGCCTCCGCTCGTTTGTAAACTTTCTTATGTTCTTATGAAATGTAGTCCATTGTCTTTTATCCCTGAACTTGTTTTTCACTTGCAGTGTGTATGGATGATATTTTCTGCACAAGGCAAGTCAAAGCCATGCCGTACAACTACATAACTATCCACCCAGTTAAAGGAAGCTTCACAACTAAACCACACATAGCACATAATTTAATAGACGCCATACTTTCTGTAGCTTTCTCGCAATTTATAAAAAGACTACTTGGCATACCTTGGCTATGTTTTAATTGAACATACATCTGTTTTGTTATCGTATTAAAATGAGCTATGTTATGACTAGTAAAGCGTGGAATGTTTTAGTAGGCAGTCATCCAAGGTACCTGGAAGAGCCATTTTAAGGCTCAATAAACAGTGCATCCAAACAGCTGTTGCCACAGTACTTCCCAGAGTACGCCACCAGATGGAGCCAGAGCTGTTTGGTCAGGCAGAATATTGCTGAAGTTTTATAATCACACACACCAAGCAAGATTTTTGAGTTGCTTTAAAGAAGTCCATTAATCAAGGAAGCACAGTAATGAGTGCAGCTCCAAACAGAACAGCATTTGCTTTATTAATGTCAGTCTGCCTGCCCCCCCCCCCCCCCCCCCATACATATCCTGTGTGCGTACAAAATGGGTAAGCAAGTAACAGATGCTTGTCGGGGCTGTGTCTGCTGCACAAACCACGTCTCGCACTGAAAATGAACTCCAGTAAACAGGCAATGAAAATGAACCAAGCTGGTGGTTTCATGCATCCAAGCTCTGTACCTGCACACTACCTACATGAAAAGCTTTCAAAAGAAGGCCAACCACAACTGGTTCAAAAATAAGATGCGGTTTTCCTTTCATGGGGATGGGGGTTATAGTCCCCTTATTTCTTACTTTCTTGCTTTCAGTGACCTAAATCACTAACTAAGACATTCACTTTTTTATGCCAAACTGCCAGCTGAACCCCCACCCCCCAGTTTCACACACACAGAGGCTGTTATTGTTTCAACAGGACTTGAACTACAAGGCATTCGGAGATGGTGCTGTGCTTTTATTTGCATAGTGTTTCATTGTGCAAACTGGCTGCGAGGAAAAGCACACAAAGCCTGAGTTTATTATTTCTAGAATGCATTCCTGTGTTTAAAAAAAAAAAAAAAAAAAAAACCACACACAGCTGGTAAATGAGTTAATGTATTAAACCTGTAGCACAAATGTACAGTCCTTCTGCAAACAGAACCCCTCTCCCCCACACCTAAACACTTTCCAGTGAAAGCAAGGATATCAAGCTGCACGATTTGAGCTGAAGTGCATGCTCTCCCTTACTCAGCAGCCCCTGACTGGATGCCTGCCAAGGAGCCAGTCAGAGTGCATGGTGTTCTGTGTGCCAGCAGTGGCAGCGCACGTCACTGAAGCGCCTCGCAAGCTGGATTCCTGCCCAAGTGCTGGAGGACCGGGGCCAGGAACTGTCTGTCCTTTATCCCTGTCAATCCTCGCTGCTCACGAGATCCATGCAAGGGCTTTTGTGTACACACTCACAGAGATTAGCAGATGTTGACGATTTGTGATTTGCTAATAATGCCTGGCCTCTTAATTTATTATTGCTTCCGTGGTATTATTTTTTGTTTCATATCACAGGCAGCTGCACTTAAAGAAATCGCCCCGCAAATCTGCAAACGAGACACTGAATGATGTTTGTAAAGTTTTTAATTCAAAGAATGTTGTATCCTTGTTACTCTCTGTGTTTTCATGTGTTTGGAATTGCTAATCCGTTCTCTTTGCCAGAATATTGTTTGGTTTGCAAACGGATTTCCCCCCCGACTGCAGAAATACTTACTGGTGAAATGAGCTGGCAAGGAGCTGGGATTGCTGGGTCTGGAGTCCAGGGTCTCGGGGGAGGAGCTCTCCCCGTCCGACTCCCATCCTGAGGAGGAAGAGGGGGATGAGGAAGAGTAGCAAGGGTCCTCGTCCAGCTTTCTCTTGAGTACCCCGCTCATGGTTGATGTGATCTACTCAGTCAATCTGCTGGGACAAATGGGAGAAGGAACAGGTAAGGGAGTGAAAACCACTGGCTACATCCCATAAGAATCAGACATTATCAGGAGGCCATTGATTTATTTATTTTATAGTGAGAGAGAGAGAGAGAGGAGAGAGAGAATCTCTCTATAAATAGATATAATCTCTCTCGATAGATAGATAGATAGATAGATAGATAGAGAGATAGAGAGAGAGAGAGAGAGAGAGAGAGATAGAGAGAGAGAGAGAGATAGAGATAGAGATAGAGAATGATGAGAGTTCACCATTTCACAAAACACAGCTGCTCTTGGAAATCAATGGACCTGGTATTGTGATGGCTCCACAGTACCATTTGGTTGAACAAGTGTATTTGATGTGTGAGCCCCCTACATTCTGATCAGATTCATTGAGCTATCCTGCTATTTGTTTCTGTATACTAGTGCACGCCACTGGAGAATATAAATCTCGGTTTAGGAACAGTATTAATCATGCATAGCCATTCAAGCCTGTGCTCACACAACACTCATCTTGGATCCATGTTGTTAGCTGGTTACCAGTGCCCTAATAAGCTACAGTCAGTCCTGCTCATTCATTAGCAAAGAAGCAAGTGCCAGTTTCCACAACGTGCACAACAAGGGGGGGGGGTCAAGAGATCCCATTACTGTGCACTGTGCAAACCTGCCCTTTCTGACCTTTGGGGTTGGTCAACTGAGCTGGAAATCCAAAGCAAACTCTACTGCAAACAGACACTGCACAGGGGCTCTGCTAGGTTACTAACAGAATCCCTTGCATGCAAACAGACAGGTCCTTCAAAAGCAATACAATTAAAGGAAAGCCACGAAATCAGTAGTTTTACATTTAGATTTGCTAATTCAAAAAAGAGTCCCATCCTGGAAACACAGCATACTTTCAGCCTGATAGGATGGGGTGTGTACAGTACATGCCCTTCTCAAGTGTAATTCTCCCCATTCACTCTCTCTCTCTCTCTCGAGTAATATAAACCAAGAAGGAATACAGCACAGTCATGAAACATGCGTGCGGAGAGGAGAGCTTCTTTAAACTCTGTCACAAGAAGGGCTGCTCCTGTCAGGAAGGGGGGTGGAGAGCCAGCACTGCATCACAGCTGATGCGCTGTACTGTAACTGAGTCAGCATGACTCAGGGAGAGCGTTAGGAATCATCTATTATGGCAATAAAGCACCACTGCCTACAAATTCCTGGCAAAAGGCTGGTGGTTAGAAAGTCATCTACAGATTACACGCAGTGCAGTGTGTGGGAGCGAATGACGACCATCACCTTTATCCATGACGTGCCCCAGTGGGGGCGTTTTGGATGACTGGTTGGAATTAGTTCGTTTCACAGCTTAAAAGGGAGATCAAACTTGCTCAAAGTGTCACTCCCTCTTTCTCGGAAGAAGCTTGTTAAATACAGTTAACATACGCTGCAGACAAAGTGCCCCCAAAAGACAGTGTTAGAGAAGCCCATTGGGATTGAAAGTGTCGGTACTCTAGAATTCCTTTCTAGAATGTGTGTTGGGGGAGGTGCTAATCTGCTTGTTTTTGTCTCTCCAGTTCCTAGGCGTTTGAAAGCAGACGCTGACCTTGCCTAAGCCCTCTCTGATGCCCCAAAATACAGAACCCTGCCTCTATACATTCTTAACCCTTGAAGGTACAAGGAAGCAGCCCACAAACACAAATGATGCCAGCTTTCTGGCACGAAACAGGGGGGTTCAAATTTACTGAGAGGTTGATCCTCCCAGTTGTCAGTTTCCTCCTTTTGATACTCAAGTCACTCTCAAATGTATTAAGAAGAAACTGTCTGAACAAGCGCTCATGTTCTAGGATTATAGACATAAGCAGTGCTTTCTTAGCGTTATTTTATTCCGATAATGCATACTTCTGTATTTGGAGACATTCAGATTTCTGTTGCCCTTCATTGCTTCCCTAAGCTCAGTATACCAATATACTTCAGTTTCAACCATTTTTTTAAAAACTTACATTTTGCATATTTCAGAATACCATTTGTTGCAATAGCTTCCAATTTAGTAATTTTTCTAAACCGCTTGGATGAGGCAGTTCTTTTTATTGCAACATTTGAGATTGTTCTGCATGACCGGGGGCCATGCCAATCCATTTAATTCTTAACTTAATCCTGAACAGGTGGACAGATAGCAAACTTGGCTTCTCTCCAGAAGTTTCAGAAGACAACTGGCCACCTGTTTCAACAATGTAGGTCTCTCCACGTAACACTATTACACTGAAAAATCCCTGCAATTACAAGATGGCAAATATATAGATTTAGTGCACGCCATTATTAATCTGAAATGCTCCATGCACAGTTTGCTTTCAAACCTGAGCAATAAAAAAAAACTGCTCAATTTGACACATTGAATTAAGTCTGGTGTCAAACGAAGTTCACACAGCCTGTTTAACATGCAAGTACACACATAATCAGCCCAAGTAACTGCATCGTGGGGCAAAGAATTCAAATGACAGCCAAGAGAAAGGGGTTCCTGGAGTGGATGGGAAGCGGGACTCCACTGTTAAACACAGGCACACAGTTTTTTAACCATGCATTCTATGTTGGATTGGATTTCGTTATTTTGCTTGGCTGCTGGAATCTGAATGCAGTTAAAAATGCTCTTCGTCAGCAGCATTATAAATTATTGGTCTTTGTTTCTAGATCTATCTGTCTATCCTTGGGTGTCACGTTCTTTGTGTTCTGCCAGGTAAGTTAAATAAAGAGGGGCATGAAGGTTAAAAAGGAAAGTCCATATATTTCCAGCAATCTTCAGCCCTCCGGTTACCGTGGGAAACGTGTTTCACCTCCTGCCTGGAGACCCGAGAGAAGCGGGTTTGAACAGAGTGGTGTGAAGCCTGAGCCGGGCCGACCCGAGTGTTCACCTGTTCTTCGCTACCCGTCACCCAGATGCTGCTCCTGAAGGGAAGCTGGCACCTTGAAACAAGCCTTCCTGTCAATCCGTTTCCACGGCAGGGGAAGACATGCAGCCTAAACCAAAGCGCTGTGTTCAGGGTGTTCACCTGGCAACGTATACCAATAGCCTGACGTGCGTCTGTTTCATGCAAACCACCTGGGGAAAAAATGGGACTGATTTGCATGGCAAAAAGCGAGAGAGAAAAAATAAAACATAAGCGTCTTTCTGTTTTGCACAGTTGTGGTTATGGGGTTTCCATGCCATATTTGACATGCTAGAAAACATGTTCTGATTAAATTATGGAAATAAATGTTTTTAGTGCAAATCATAATACATTGCCTTTGGGTGAAAAACACATGGCAGAGTTGCTCAATGTATATATTTTTTTTTTACAGTTTACTGTATGTCCTGCTGCATGTTACACACTGTACCTTTCCAGTGGGACATGACCTGTCGTCTCTCTGCAATAGTACATTGCGTTTTGTTTTTTTAATGTCTCAAATTCTCATTCTAATAAGAGACATGCCAGGTAGTCCAAGAACACTAGAAATAAAATACATTATTATTATTATACCAAAATGATACTATTGCTGGAAGACTGTGCTAATAAATATTCATGTTGCGGGACTTTTAAAATAAAAAAGCTACTTTTGAGTAGTAGAATAATGATTTCTGAACGACCAGCTTCATGGAAATAATGAATCTGACTGTGGGAGAGTTTAAACATACTGTATATTTACAGTGCCATAGCAAACCAATAGAGAACAGTACCTCCACCTTTCTAAACTAAGTGTTCAACACTGCCACCTTGTGGCACACCACCAGCAATGGGAACAGCTCTCCCCTGAGTAACCTGGTCCCTCCACAAAACTACAATGCTTCCAGGCTACATTCTGCCAAAGAGACATTCTGTTCCTTGGCTCCAGTTCCTTACTCATTCATTCCAAGCAGGGAAAAAATAAAGCTTTTAAAAACAAATAAATAACGATGGATCAAACCCACAGGAATTACACTCTGGCACCACAACTCCCACTGTTCTGGGGATTACATGACAAATATTTAACCCAGATGTGCTCCCTCCTCTCTCTCCCACTCTATGCTCTGCGGCCGATCCCCTGGAAAAGGAATTCAGTCCTGACATTTCCCAGTGCAACACCATTTTTGGTGCTCCTTAAGAATTCTGCAACTCTGTGGGATTAATGGAATGTGAGAGAACCCAAGGTTCATTCCATGCCTGGTTTGTGTAGCTACAGTAAGCAAGGTGCTGTTTTCTTTGTTCCAGCTAATACTTCAAACGCAACAATTGAAAGAGTTTTCTAATGAACAGATTTAAAAGCTCCCCCCACAAACACCCCCACCCCCACCCCCAACCCCAACCCCACCCAAGAAAACAGAGCTTAAGACAGGTCTCTGAAGGCACGAGTTTGCCTTTTGTTTTTAACTACATTCTATTGATAAGATGAACAACACCCTTGTACATTCTGATAAAGGGGACTATTCATTTCATAGGTGTAGGCTTCCTAGACCAATCAAGTTTCACTAACACAGGTTATGCAAAATTGTGAGATTTGCATCTCTGAGGAGAACCCACAAGCAACATTTCAATGCTTCCTTCTACACTGTACTGCACAGGGCAGGGATTACCCCTGTCAAAGACCCTGTGAGAATTTTAAGAGAGGACTTTCCCAGGGTGACCATGCTAAAGGGGACACTTGAGACCTTTGTAAAACTCTCAAGCCAAGTAATAAAAGCACAGGCGTGGGTACATGGGCAGAAGGTGACAAAGGATTCAGTGGAAGTGCTAATTAAGCTGTTCTGATGAAGTCACAGAGTAATATTTACCATTGAAAAACAAGTCCCTACCTCCCTCCCATTCTGTGCTGTTCACAGTATCTAGTTGCATCAAGCTGGCGTTTCACTGAAAATAATAGTAGTAGTAAAAGTGTGCCATTGCACACAGGGCTAGCAGGCTATTTCATCTCAACGTGACAGAATGTGTCCCTCCTGGTCATTAGAACATGCATGCTTTAAGAGGCCCCCACAGTTCCCATGCAGAAGTGCTGAGGGGGAATGAAGCCCCCCCCCAGGTGAATGTGTCTGGAGCACTGAGGTCAAAGTCCCAGCTCTGCTCACACTGGGATGTTCACTTTCCATACAACAGATGGGGCTGCGCTTTCCCATTCACACTTCAGGAGGATTTATGGAGTCAAAAACGCAACCCAGCAGAAACCAGAAGGCCAGTCAGACAGAGCAGCCTCTTTGCACATTTGTCCACCCACCCCGTTAAACTACAGACCTGGTAAGAGTGTCCTAAAAGAGAGCAGCTTATACTGAAGGGAGCTTTCATGATGTCACTCACTGTACACAATGTCTCTAGACATCTATTTTAGAATAACCAGCCACATCACTAAACACAATCTTGAATGAAACAAGATCCCAGATGTCTAGAATATGTTTTGAACAATATTAAAAAAAAAAAAAAAAAATCAACCATTCTGTTTTTATATCACAAAGGTGCAGAAATACTGTACTGTACTACAGCATATCGTGGATTTTTTTTTTTTTTTTTTTTTTTTTTTAACACAATATGAAATTTCCATTTGGTAATTATGAGGAACAATGCCATATGTTAGTAATTTTCCTGGAGTATTTTGCACCGCTCTTGCTGTATCACTGTGTGTGTATGTGAAAGACCCCATCCTCACACGTTTAACGAAGGAGATGGCTCAGCGTGCAGCCTACATTCAGAAACTAGAGATCATTACACCCCGTTGCTTTAGACCCCGGCCGCTTCATTAACTTGTTTTGAACTGCCCGTTTAAAGTTCGCATGGAGTCTCTAAGAAATGACTCGTTCTCTGATTGATTCAGTCATTTAAAAGAGTACGGTAAACACAACCGCAAGACGACACTCATCATTGAACATTACATTACAGGTATGTATGTAGCATTAAAGACAATAAGCAGACAAAAAACAATCATCTGACTCTATTAACACAGGTATGCAGGACCTTTGGTGATGCAATTGAATATGTCATTAGTGGAATTAACGACCATGGGGTAGCTGGGCTGTTTCGCATTTGTATGCAAAATATAAGCAAGAACCGACACAAAGGATCCCTCGTTTTAAAACAATTGGTATTAACGGTTAGTTACTGATGTATCGTTACTGTGGTTTCAACTAGCTCATGAAAGCTGTTGATTTACCCAACTCCTCTTCACACTTGAGGTTCTCATCCTCACTGACTAATGACAATTACTGCAACAGCAACACAGTATTGTGACGATCCCCCGTGACCTCGGGCCAGCTGCTGCGTAGGAGAGTCAATTCTGTAACAGTGGCTACTGCACACTGTGATATTATTATTATTTGTTTATTTAGGAGACGCCTTTATCCAAGGCGACTTACAGAGACTAGGGTGTGTGAATTATGCATCAGCTGAAGAGTCACAATTACGTCTCACCTGAAACTAAAGACGGAGCACAAGGAGGTTAAGTGACTTGCTCAGGGTCACACAATGAGTCAGTGGCTGAGGTGGGATTTGAACCCTCCTGGTTATAAGCCCTTTTTCTTTAACCAATGGACGTACACAGGCACGACCGTTTTATCCTATAAATCATCAGCCTGCAACAATGTCAGACGGCATATTATATCAATTAGCATAGCAAAACGCCACACAATGTATGCGCTTGCTGCTAAGACCGCTGGTGCCCAAACCATTACAGAATTATACCTCTCCTTGCTATGCACTAGACAACAATACTACAGTATTTGAAATGAATCGCATTTTCCTCGGCGTACCGCTTTCAAGACTACTTACTGTTGGCTTTGGCAAACGTCTAGGTATTTTTTTTTCTATTGGTGTGCAGCGCACAGGCAGATACTGCTAACGTTAGCCATTTCTAAATAAATCGAATCATTTTGGCCAGTGGCAAAATTTATATATTAAAAAAAAAAACGCTAAGTTACAGAAATAATCAAGCAAACAAACTCCATATGCAGATTAATGCTACTAATTATAAACCAAACGTGTAGCTCGATACACACACATTTCTCAAATAACCCACACAATGTTACATCTGACACAGATGTTATTTAAGAAGCGTACATTAAAATCAAAACTAAAAGCAAACTTGTACCTTCAACCCCCTGACTATATCAACTAGCCGGAACTTCCTTCAGAAAACAGAATGACCGCAGCTGCTTTTTATTTCCAGTTACACACGCCACATAGCATTCCAACTATTTGGCAGTAGTCCAGAATCGAGATCTTTAAACATTAATTGAACGTTCAGTGTTAAAAAATTGCCGACAAGCATAAAAATAAAAAGTAACCTACCAACAGTTTGTGTATCCGTCCACCATAAATGAAAGACAACAAAAATCCTTTTTGTGTTTGTGAAACAAATTCCTCACAAGCGAGCTTAGCCTCGCACAGTCTAGACTGCTGGTCGTTCTTTTCTTTTTTTTTTCGCCTCGGTCTGCATTAGAGCGTACCAGCCGAAGCTCGCGTTGTGTGATTCAACTTGCTCAGCAGCACCACCTTTTCGTCAGTGGAAAACTCCCTGTGTGTGACGCAAGCAGTGACACGGGGAAAGGGAGAGAGAGAGAGAGTCTGCCCACACGGCTTCCTGCCTTCCGAGTACCGGCCCCAGCGCTTGCACATCTTGAGAGCCAATCAGCTGCATTGTCTCTCTCGTCTCCCCCTGTAAACACTGCCTGAATGGGAATGCAATAACAAAAGGGGAGGGGGAGAATGGATGAGTTCTGTTCTGCTATCGCCTTGCCTACACTAAAATCGTCCACATAGTGTGTTAAAGTGTGTAACAGGGGGTGACTACCAATTATCTACATTATTGATTCTTTAAGATGTCACCTGTTGTACAAAAAGGCACTTCTTGTATATCCATTAAAGAAGTAAGGTAGGTCAGTTCTGAACCTCTATCACCTCCACCCTCACACTCCCCGACCCCCACCCTTTCCTTCCTGCTCACAATAGTGTTAACAGTTTTACTGAATGACTGAGTGGTGCATTTGTTCTCTTTGACCCAGACAATGATTTTCTTGAGTGGTGTGTGTCAAGACTGGTACGATATTGTGTTGTCCTTGGCAGTCCTGAGCCAGAAACCTATTTTTGGGGGTAAAATGAAGAGACAGTGTCGTCACACCCAGCCATTCCACATTGGTAGTAAGTGGATCACATTTAAGGTACCACCACTGCACTTGTGGGAGAGACTGTTCATTAAAATCATTTTCTATTCAGAGATACTGATACTTAGTGAGCAAGTAGAGTGAAGTTATCCAGCAATAAACTCCCCATCCCCAGTGAGCAGGACATGCACAGTGATAACACCAGCACACACAGTGTACTTCCTGTGTAAGTACACATGCTGTGTTACAGCCGGCATACTATTGCATTTGAAAATCGGGGTGCAAGTTTGTTATGCATTTGTTTTGCAGTGGGTTTCAGTTGCTCGTGAAAGATTCTGCCCACAAGCATGCCAGTAACCATCCTCTACAGTACCCACATGGGCCTCCATGCCCATCACATCCTGGTCCATGCTCTCCCGAGACTGCCTGTCTGCAGATGTGCCCAGCGGCAGTTTTCTTTTTGAGCTGAGCCACATTCAAACCCAGGGAATCTGAGATAAAAGGCTTCTGCATAAACCCTACCTGCTAACAAGGGTTCTTACTAGGATTATTATTTCAATTCCAATTCAATGCACTGTATTTATATAGTTAATTTTATACCACAGTGTCTCAAAGCTCTTTGCATGTCTGTCAGTTAAAACAGAAAAGTGCAATATCACGAAGTAGGAAAGATTACAAAGTAATAATAATAATAATAATAATAATAATAATAATAATAATAATAATAATAATAATAATAATAATAATAATAATAATATACAGTAACAACAAAAAGGGGGTACAGTAGTTTACCCCTTGGAATGTGTTCTTGGGAGCGTATATATAAAATCAGTAGATTTGTGGAAGGGGCTGATGTTTACTGTTTTATAAATTAAACTGCCCGGATTAGTCATAGTTGGATTTTATGACAGCATTTTACAGCACTGGTGGAGAGTCACCCAGGAGTTAATCAATCTCTCGCTATTTCATTTTTTTTGTTTGTTTTAATTTATTAAACACCTGCAATCCATTTTCTCTAGTACACGTACACTGTGTTGGTGGTAACACAATATACACATTCTTTAGTTTTATCTCTTTTTTTCTAACTAATAAAAGTAAAATGTACCACCACACTCCAGCAAGTAGTCTGCCGTCAGAAGAGGTCAAACTAAAGGCAGAAGGAAAGAGACTCTCCCCTCCTCTTATAAACATCCAGCCTACTGGCTTCTCAGAGAGTGGTCAGACTCAGAGACCAAAGCACTTCTCTCCCAGCGTGACGAAATGTGCTGGCTATGGAAATGGAATCATTCTTTAATGACGCTGGTCTCTGGGAATTCTGGAACATTGAGCAGGATATAAAACAGCCTGTCTGTTCTCCCCTCTCTTCTCCGGGTGAGATGGTCTGTGTGTGAGCGTTGATCTACTGTAACAGGACGGTTCTGCTATCACAAAACAAGCCCTGTCAATATTTTTTTGTAACATATCATTCAGTGAGAATGGAGAATATTTAAAGGGCTTCAGCAGCTTCAAACTGGTCCATCATGGGCACTTTCTCTTGCCGCTGCTGTTTTAAATTGATTGATTTATTTGTTCTTTTCATCTTATATTTTTTAATAAAACATCTGTGATTAAATCAGTAAGGACGTCAAGGCAGATTAAATGTGCCCAGGGCGATAGACAATCACCCTCCAAGGCGCCTTGCTTTAACTAACATGGAATCCCATTTTCCCCTCTCATATATATTTTTTGAAGTAATCAGTTCTCAGACAATGCTATCTTTCATACAAGCTTTATTCTGCTCAGCCCTCAGGCTAACATCTCTGTTCAATTGCAATTCAGACACAAATATGCGCTGCCGTATTATGTTTTTTCCACTCGCCGCGCGAACAGCAATTATTTTTTTTTCTTGTGGAATTTTCTTTTGTCTTGTGGTTTTCCTTTTTTTTTTTGTCGTGTAATTTTTTTTTTTACATTGTTTTTTTGCATCTCTTGTTAACGGGGGAAAAGCATGTTCTGTTTCGCCTTACTGAATCCAGAGAGAGACTGATGTGTGCTTGAATTCCTCTCTCCCTACAGAGAAGTCAAGCATTCTGCCAAGTCCTTATTTATTAATATCCTGCACCGTTTATGCACTGCGTCTTATTTCAAAGAAAATGCTTATAACAGCGGGTAGAGACTAGGTTATGAATCATTAGAAAGGTGCTTTTTCAGAGGAAAAGGCTATTTGTATTTCTTGTATTAGTGATCATACTTTTACCAATACCCTACCCAATTAAGAACAATTATATATACATAGGATAATATATGGATCACAATATATTATCACACAGTAAAATAGTCTTGAGTTGGTTTTGGGAGGTAATTGGTGCAACTTAGAGTACATTACCAGTTCAAAAGCAACAAGAGACATCATATTATTGTGTGATAATATATTCTGACCCACATGTTATTTTAAATATTCTACGTTTCTTAAAATAGACAAACATCTGTTTTATTTCTCATATCTTGTTTCTCACATTGAACACAAGCATGACAGAGTTGGTTTATGTCAGCAAGTGTTTATTATTATTATTATTATTATTATTATTATTATTATTATTATTATTATTATTATTATTATTATTATTAGTTGTATCAATTCATTTTCCTGCTCTTTTAATAAATGTTTATTTGAAGTCTTCTCTTACTGGTGTGAAACTGTTTCTAAGTTTCTGGGTGGGTGCTATGTCTTTATTCTAGTATTGTAATGTAATGTATATTGTAATGGGTTAGAATTTGTGTAGAAAAGCTTTAAGAAAGTGTTATGAAGTAGGGAATATATATTTAGACGTACAGACGTGTGAACACGAACAATACAAGGATGTATTTATTGCGATGAAGCACTCTATTACCATGGTAACGTATGTGTATGGACAACCAGGATTTTACCCCTACAGAGCAGGCAGCAAACACACTGACAACATTAGATGAGCTGTGCATCAACCAACAATTAGGACAGACGTGAAGGCAGCTATAGAAAGCTCTGTTCTGTAAACAGCTATTACTTCAGTGAGGAGGGGTCAAGCTGAGGGAAGACAAAGCCACTTTGTGGCTTGGAACTTGTTTTCAGGAGACAAGGTTTCAGGCCACTGCACGGCACACCTGGGGAAACAAGGTTTTCTACAGCAAAGCTGCCTCAAACTAGTGCTGAGGGAACACAAAGCTGCTTTCTCAGGAACAGTGGCTTGAAACCTGGTTCCAGGAGACTGGGAGACCTAGTTTGAGGCAACTTTGTTGTATCAAACCCTAAGTCTCCCCTGGTGTGCCATGCAGTGACCTGAAACCTTGTCTCCTGAAAGCAAGCTACAAGCACAGGCCTTAGGTCTCCCTGTCTCCTGGAACCAGTTTTCAAGCCACTATTCCTGAAAAAGGTGCTTTGTGTTCCCTCATCTTTAGTCTTCTCAGTTTGGAATACATCTGAGGAGGAAAGTGTTAACACAAATACACTTGGTTAAAAATAGCACCCAGCACTGCCACTCTCCCCAGCCGACTGCTGCGTTCACACCCATCTCCATGACTACTCTGCTTCTAGTCTAGCAGTGCTGTTCACAGGCAGTGTGTCAGATCTATTAACACTCTCCCCCCTCAACACACACTAGTGTGTCTATCTGTATCTGCTACTGTTGTAAGAGACTGAAGTGTCCTGTTTCGAGAGCAGACGCCAGTCGCCATGTGATACTGCATCCTATATATCAGCATGAACACAGACTTACGAATCCTGTTTAATAGGCAGCGCATGGTTTAATTCACAATGCTGCTGTTGCTTATTCTCAAAACACACCTTTGGGTTGATTTTTCCACTAATTTTGTTATTCATTTTTCTTTTACATAAATATTACAAATTGCACGGTCAGTAAACATGTTTGATATATATATATATATATATGGGCCACATTTTATAAATAATAATGTAGATTCAAATAAAACATGGTAATGGAGATTCATGGAGTTTAAGTGCAAACACTTAAATTAAACAAAGCGGTGGTTCACACAGGGAGCTCACTACTGTAACGGGGCCCCATTTGAAAATAAGAGTTGCCATGGTGGATAAAGTTTCATCCCCAAAACAATACAGTTCAATACAGCAGCATACAGGGTAACTCTGACCAGTTATGAACCATGTACAGACAATAGTTTCTCAGTCAAACTCAACTAGCACCAGTTTACCATCTTGAATCTGTATAGTAATGTTGCAGTTTTCTATGATTTTCCCATACATAGACAATGCATTTACCACCCTACTATGTTTCCCCATGTTTTACCTTTACTTGTATGTGATTTACCATGTATGCTTTCACCATGCCAAGCTTTTGCCCTGGCATGAGACCAGTTATCAGTAAGGGTAAACAGGTATAGTACAGTGTGTAGTGGAAGCAGTGCTTCCCAGCATTTTCTCTGCTGCGGATCACCTTGATAGATCTTTTTTCTTGAGCACACCACCCTATTTTCTCCATCTGGACTCACCCTCTATTAAAAGCCTCTATGTTTAAACCTCCTAAAAACAATTCAAGCCACCCTTAAAATAATTTCTTATCGGTTTAAGCCGTTTACAGTGAAAGCTGTTCAATACCACAGGCAACTAGTCGGAGCAAAATCCAATGGCCCAGCGTTTCAGATTTTGAATTATAAATTAGCAAAAAAGCTAATTATATAAGTCTTGCATTTCTCAGTGTAAAAGTTGGTACTATTGAACAAAAGAAGATACCATTTACAGTTTCAACTGTTTATTATTATTAATTAAGTAAAAATGAAGAGCATATAACAATTGTAGAGAAGTTCAATAGTCATAGTAAGATTCATAATGAGGATTCACTAGTAAAACAAGTTAGAACTGAAAACGGTAAGTTAATAATGAGGATTCACTAGTAAAACATGATTTCTCTGCATGTGGGTAGAATTAGGGTCTCGGCAATATATGTCTTTGCCGGAGAGTGACGGGTGTTTGGTCTTGAAATGGTGCTTTAACTTACTTGGCACCATTCTGTTGTTCAACAGCTTCTCCCTACAAATAAGACATTCTGGCAGAGAGCAAGAGGCATCACCAGTCCATGAAAATCCATATAACAAGTAGCTGCCACTGTACTGCCTGTTTACCAGCAGTTTCTTCTGCTGAGTTTTTGTTAATTCAGCAGCATTCGGAGCAGAGGTAGATTTTTCACGGTCTCTTCAGAAATGTATTCATATTTACACAGTATATGTATAAATCTTAGTACAACACAGTTTTGTATGTGTTTTTTTTGGTGTTTTTTTTTGGTGTTTCCTTCACAGTCAAAAATCACTCCCAATGCGCTGACCCGAGTTGTCATGGGCAACCACACAAAGCTTAAATAAAGTTTATTAACTGAATATAGCTTGTTTACTTTGTTTACTTATCAGTAGCCACACCTATGCAATTAAGTAATCATCAATGGCAATTCAATTCTGCATTGAGTGAAGGTAATTGCCACTGAGTGATGCTTGGAAGTGAATTTTCTGTTAACCTGGGGCGCTGATATTTTTACTGTCATATCGAGACCCTAACTATTATTATTATTATTTGTTTATTTAGCAGACGCCTTTATCCAAGGCGTCTTACAGAGACTAGGGTGTGTGAACTATGCATCAGCTGCAGAGTCACTTACAATTACGTCTCACCTGAAAGACGGAGCACAAGGAGGTTAAGTGACTTGCTCAGGGTCACACAATGAGTCAGTGGCTGAGGTGGGATTTGAACCGGGGACCCTCTGGTTAGAAGCCCGTTTCTTTAACCACTGGACCACACAGCCTCCTAACCTGCCACAAACCATGTCATAAAACTAGCAAATGGCAATGATCCATCACATACACGGGATATGTTCTTAACCCTTCCTAAAGAGCTGCTGGTGTTGTACACCAGGGTATTTGTCGAGTTTAAACAGAGGTTCAAACTTGCCCAGGACGGGTCCCACTAGTCACAGCAGAGACCTGTACGGAAACAAGCAAAATGAAAACCACAAAGTAAAATGAAAATGATTTGATAGCAAACGGATAAAAGAAAGGCGAGACGATTAATCACAGATAAAACATGAGTGCTTTTAGTCAGCTTGATCACAACGGCGTGTATATTTAATAAGACAGTAAGATTAATATTGATTGGTACTCAGTTACTGTATAAACAAGGGCACTCGAGGGAACGCATCATTTTATGTTGTGTAATTAGCATTTGAATTTTGAGTGCCTTTCATTCAAGCTGTCACTAAGCTCACATGTAAGACGTGTGGGCATGTCCGCTATATTTAATGTTCGATAAACTGGTGCATGCTGGTCAGAGCTGTTGGTTTGCTGGCGGTGCTGGTGCTATGATTTCAGCTAAGAGAGGTACAATCTGAAGGAGACCTCCCCTTTAAAGAGTCAGTGTTTATTAGAGGTTGCTGGGAAGCACTGACTTCTCACAGCTCAAGAAGGGACTGCTGCAACTCATAGGAAACACAACAAACAAGCCCACTGATTGCAGTGGGAGAAAGTGGAGATGAACACAGGAAATAGAAACAAGAGAGGTTCCTCTGGGCCTTCAGCTCAAACCACATTCCACACAACAGGAAAGCTATCTTTAAGATCTTTAAGTTGTGAAAATGCTCATCAAGAGGGTTGTAAATAATTAACAAAAAAAGTTTTACAACATTTTTATTTTTTATTTTAGTGAAACAGTAATAAAAACACTTGAATTAATGTTGGAGGGTGTTACTGTAACGGAACAATTAAAATATATATAAAAATGCTTATTCTCAGCTCTTATATCCGGTGGAGTTTTTGCCGGTATTTAATCTGTGAAAAGTGGGCGGTTAATATCCCTTACACAAACTCACTTCCCGAAGAAGGGCTGTCCCTGAAATGTAGTAGCTGAGAAAAAAAAAGGTCAGTTTATTGTCTCATAAGCCCTGATAAGAGACTACAGTTCCATGTCACAGCCTAACAGACTTGCTGGTTTACTGTAAATCCACAACACTGTGTGTGTAAATCTAAAGACTGAGCAATAGGAGGAGAGAACTCTACGAGTTGTGTGACAGCAGAGATGAGGAAAGCACCAGGAACTGGAATTTTCCCAGTTTTTCAGTTTTCAGATTAACATTCTGTTACGACAAA
This sequence comes from Acipenser ruthenus, assembly GCF_902713425.1. Classification (NCBI taxonomy): domain Eukaryota; kingdom Metazoa; phylum Chordata; class Actinopteri; order Acipenseriformes; family Acipenseridae; genus Acipenser; species Acipenser ruthenus. The sequence goes on along the minus strand of NC_081191.1, from coordinate 93,045,619 downwards.
TAGACGCGACTCTGTGGAACTGTTTGTTTTTACAGAATGCAGCTCCAATTAATCTTGGAAATTAAAATAAAAACACAAATCCATCATATGCTGGCCAGTTAACTGCAATAGCTCTCAGGGGTATTTCATTATTGGCCCTGTTAGGGCGTCGTCATTACTGCCTATTGATTCAAGAACAGTTTACACTTGTATACGTGGTTTCAACTGACTTGGTGGCAACACCACGGGTTTAAATGTGGCCCATACCTGTAGTCTGCTACAGGCAGTTTTCACTGGCTGAGTTGTCTGATTTTGGCAGTAAACTGCAGTTTGGATACTATTGTTGGATTTGTTTTGTACATTTATAAAGAACAACAAAAAATCAACAAAACATTCTGATCACATTCAGAGGACAACAAGTTGCTGAAGAGGAGAGAGATAGATAACCAAGTAGCTTTCTGGAAACAAGCTGATAATGGCTTAGAACTGGAGCCCCTCACTTTAGCACCGCCCCTTCCTCTGACAGGACGTTCCACTGCACTTGTACCCGCTTCACTACTTTCTCATGGATTGTATTTACTGGATGATATATGGGTGGTCACCACAGCAAACCTACCTCAGCCTTCCCATGATGAACTCCAGTAACTAATGGATCAGTGGAGCCTGTGCATTGGCTGTCTGAACCAGTTTGGTTCAGTTTAGATGGCTTCTTCATTGACCTTGCCTGTCCCATACTGACATGGACTCAAAGTCTGCCAGGATACAGGCTACTAGTTATTTATATATTACCAGCTGAGGATTAATGATTTACAGCCAGAGACAGTCCAGTTCAACATGCTATCTGACAATGAGCCTGATGCATTTATAGGTCATGCATAATAAGAAAACAGAGACGCTTTTTAAGACAATATCAAAGAGTTGCTGTAACACTGCGTATTTGTGCACAAGATAATGTAGGAACTGCAGATGTGCCCTGATTAGCCATGAACCTTATGCTTTTCCTGTATTGTACAGTAGTCAGGCAGGTTGCGTAATTTTTATGTAAAACCTTTATTATATGGTTTAAAAAGAGATAGCTAAAAAGCAATCAATCAATAATGTAACTGCAGGGAAAAAAAACACGCTAAACTACAAACTGGCCATATAATGAAGTGCAACCCCTGCATGCAATTTGCGAAACGATTTTGAATCAGTCAAAGTGCACTTTTCAAACAGTACCTGAAACAGGTGTTGCTGCGGATCACTCTGAAGTTCTCCCTCAGTGATGCCCACGTCTGCTCTGGTGTTGCCTGTGTGTCTTTGGTTTGCTTCCTGTCGTTCTTCTGTTGCTGTTGAGAACCTAAGGCTGATTAAGATACACTAGAAGTCATGGATACCCATCCTGGCTAATGCACCAAGATGATCGGACATTAGCCCACCAGCGTTTAATCCTTCATTTAAAATCTGTAACTGGGGTAATGAGACCTAACACATAACCACCCTCTCACTGTGCAGGAGAATCAACAGAGCAGACTGTTAACAAGCAAACCCTATCCCTTTCCAATGCTAATAGCTACTGGTTTATACAAATGGTATATAATCATAATGATTTCCATTACACGAGAGTAGATGTTAAAACTTCATGCTGATTTGATATGGAAAGAATAGGCACTCATGTGTCAAAATCTTTGACCACTTTGTGCTTTAATTAGGCATCTTAATTAAAACACTTCTAAAAAGTCTCATACACATTTTACAATTTTATCTTACTGTTTTAAATTAATTACATGTGTGGCCTATTAAAGTCATTAATTTAATTAGACAATCACTAATTTGCCTATTTGGACAATTTTCCAAGATTTTCAGTTCCAGTGGTTTGATTTCATATGCACAACAAATCAAAACTACAGAAGCAATGGGGTGCTCTAATACATGTGCACACTGCTGAACTACAGAAGCAATGGGGTGTTCTAATACATGTGCACACTGCTGTACATCTAATGCAATGCATATGTATTTTACTGTATTTTTTAAGTCTTGTAATCTACTGTATATACAAATAAATCCTATTAGTTTTTGATCCATAAATTGAAAGCCCTTATTCAAAATCACTGAGCTAAAACTATATGAAACAAAGTCAAGTAGACAAATGTTTCAGCTGAAACACATGCAAAACTCATGAAGGCGTTACCTCAGAAGAAATTAGTTTTGCCTTAAAATAAAAATAAACAAATAAATAAATAAATAAATAAATAAATAAATAAATAAATAAATAAAACATGACACTTCTAGAAAAAGGTTGGGTCAATTTTTTTTTTTTTACGAACAGAAACCTACCACCCCAGAAGCTTACAGTGCTTAAAAAAGGTCATATAGAAAAAGGGCCCTGTTGTGGGACACCACAGGGTTTTCCAGAAACTAGTGGCATAGTCTAATGAATCTCCACCTACAGAAGAAACCTTCGCCTTTGCCTAAAGCTAAACAACCCAGACACACCTACTGAAAAAGAGTGTCTGAGTTTCTTTTCAGAACGTCGAGGGAACTCTTTCTGATGTAGGCCTGTGTACACATCCACACACAATGGGGCTATTGACATTAGGAGCAGGTTAAATCCTGTTTTAATAGAGCACAGGAACAGCTGCAGGGACCCTGAGGGCTGGGAGACAGCAGAGACAGTGCAGGAGGAGGAGGAGGAGGAGGAGGAGGAGGGCTGCTGTTTTAATTGAGCACAGGAACGACTGCAGGGACCCTGAGGGCTGGGAGACAGCAGAGACAGTGCAGGAGGAGGAGGAGGAGGAGGAGGAGGAGGAGGGCTGCTGTTTAAACAGAGCACAGGAACGACTGCAGGGACCCTGAGGGCTGGGAGACAGCAGAGACAGTGCAGGAGGAGGAGGAGGAGGAGGAGGAGGGCTGCTGTTTAAACAGAGCACAGGAACGACTGCAGGGACCCTGAGGGCTGGGAGACAGCAGAGACAGTGCAGGAGGAGGAGGAGGAGAGCTGCTGTTTAAACAGAGCACAGGAACGACTGCAGGGACCCTGAGGGCTGGGAGACAGCAGAGACAGTGCAGGAGGAGGAGGAGGAGGAGGAGGAGGAGGAGGAGGGCTGCTGTTTAAACAGAGCACAGGAACGACTGCAGGGACCCTGAGGGCTGGGAGACAGCAGAGACAGTGCAGGAGGAGGAGGAGGAGGAGAGCTGCTGTTTAAACAGAGCACAGGAACGACTGCAGGGACCCTGAGGGCTGGGAGACAGCAGAGACAGTGCAGGAGGAGGAGGTGGAGGAGGAGGAGGAGGAGGGCTGCTGTTTTCAGCACACATAGGTTTTTGTGTTTCACGTTGTTCTGTTAAAATCTGCCTAGACGAGTTTGAGGAAGTTGTATCAGTTCAGTCACAATAGAGGGGCTCATGCCGTTCTGTCCCCTTGAATCAAGTGTTACCAAACAGAGACCCCCTGGAGCATTACGAAAGAAAGCCTGTGGTCTCTCAGGAAACCACTCCAGGAATGCAGACAGGTACCCCTGTTCTATAAAGATCAACCCAGTCCACACTGCATCCCAGCTGCAAACATGTAATAAGTGTAATAAGCCTATTCAGAAAGCCCCTGGGATTGTCCTGTTTACAAGTGGAGTCAGGTGAAAGACCTTCTCTGATTCTTATTCGTCAGGGTCCCTGAGGGTCTCCTCTGGTAAAGGCACAGCCGTGTGTTGTGCAGGGTGGGTCATACAGTCAGGGGAGCGCAGGGGTCCCTGAGTGTCTCCCCTGGTAAAAGCACAACTGTGTGTTGTGCAGGGTGAGTCATACAGTCAGGGGAGCGCAGGGGTCCCTGAGTGTCTCCCCTGGTAAAAGCACAGCTGTGTGTTGTGCAGGGTGGGTCATACAGTCAGGGGAGCGCAGGTTCACATCCTGGCTGTGCAAAGTCACCGGTCTTGCTGGGGATACCAGGGGCTCTGGAGCTCTTGTGGGTTAAAACGAAAATGGCTACAAATTTAAAATGAAGCATTTTTCTTAACAAAGTAAACAAAACTGAATAAAAAAATGAACATAAATAGCACAGCCAAGCTATAATGACTCCCTGCTCTGCTGCACTGTTGCCTGAAGCTCATGGATGAATGTGTTGCACTGTCAAAAAAGAGAACTTGAATTCTGAGTGATTAATACAGGTTTTGTTTTGTTTCTGTATACTCAGCGTGAACTTTAAAAAGTCTCTTAAAATGTAAAGATACTGAACTGATTTTTTTTTTTCTAAAACTGAAATCTATCTTTCTGAATGTAGTTAACTGAAACTAAAACTAAAACAAAATAATAATTTTAAAGGAAAACTAAATAGAAACAAAATAATAATCTTACCAATCTTACCATTTCTCCTGAGCTGTATGGGGAACTGCTGCGATGAAGGGAAGAAATTTTGTAAAGCGATTTGAGGCGATTATCGGGAAATGCGGCATATAAAAAATAAAGATTGATTGATTGATTGATTGATTGATTGATTGATTGATTGATTGATAGATTGATTGATGGATTGATTGATTGATTTTGATCTTCTTGTTTTAAAATAGCAACGATGCCAGGAAGCACATTTGGTAAGAGAGGACATGTTTTTGCCCTTGCTTGTCGCCAGTCGCACACTGCTGCTTGGGTGTTTAGGTTTTGAATTGCAGTTAAATGCTGCTGTTCTATTCTTTTCCTCAACACTCAGGACTGCTCTTGAATGCCCTATTGTAGGCTCACACGCTGGTCTTTGTTGTAGTTTTGAAAGCCTGCATTGTTATTGCTGCATGGTCAATACCTGAACTTAGCTTTATAAACTTAGCACTGACAGTAGATTACAAATGATATTTTCAATCAAGTTTAGAGGTATCCAGACTAGCGTTTTTAGATTACGATTGCCACTCAAATGCAATATATTGTATATTGACCTAGATATTACCAGTATGATAAGCTTCAGTCAGTCTTGTTACAGGTCCTTAAGCGATGATATATACCATTCTTATTAAAGTATGTAAAGTTAATAAATAACCCCAGTGATTCACTTTCCATTGCCTCTGATGTGCTGTCACATTGATAGGACTTCAATGGCGCTTCAAAAGCACTACATTGCAATGCTGATTTCCTTATTGCTAGTTATGAAATGCAAACACTTTTCATTTAAAATTTATACTGAAGAAAAAGCTTAAAGTATATCACTGACCCATACATCTGAGTATTGAGACCAATACTGTAGTGTGATTGTTTCAAATGCACTGTATTGTCAGTGCTGTGATCTCGCAAGGCTTTCTCTAGGGTAATATATTTGACACAAAGACATATTTTTTCTTCAAGCAATATAATTTTTTTTGTGTGGATTAGGTGTCTTCTGCAGATTGTCGAGGAATATGTAAAAGAAAGATACAATTAAAAAGGGAATGAATCTACGTTTAATTTTAAATTGCTTCTAATCTGATCAGATTAGCTGGATTTAGTTTTTAATCAAAATTGGGCACTGTACTGTAAGATGATTTACTGTTAGCTACAATCTAGGTGACACTTGTTTCTATGAAGAACTCCTGACATAAAAAATGTAGTGATTACTTGATACAGTATTTCACTACAGGCTTACTGTCAATGCTTGCAAAATCCCAGAGAAGCATTTCCCAGACCAGATGTTAATACTTTTGATATTCTACAGGCCCTAGAAAAAAAAATTGAGAGACTGATGTCAATCTGCTTTGAAAAACCTAGTCCTCAATTGTAGCAAGATCTTGGTATAATAGCAGCCACTTCATTAGCCTTCCTCAAAAATGTTGTGGACAATGATTCATCTGACCTCAATTATTAAAATGTACATTTCGAATCAATAAAAAAAAAAAAAAAACAACAACATCGGTTCATTTAAAATGATATAATTTGTAACTTGAATTATGAGCTGTGACAGAAATACAATGATTCTTGGTTTTAAGTCTCACTCCCGACCTGTGAGGGCACTAAGCAGCGAGAACAGAGTTCCCTGGATGGGCTGGCCTGACAGTTCTTTCTCAGGGTTCAAGAGAAGTCGGCCAGCTAGAAAGGGGGCGGGACTTCTTTGCATTAACGCATTGACCCGGAAGGGAAACAACGTGGCAGCCGCAGATTGGAGAGACAGTTGCACTCGTTTACCAAGGGGTCATGTGTGACAGCATAAAAGGGGACGGAGAATCGCAATCTGTTCCTTCGCATTGGTTTGTATTGCTAGAACCATGAAGGACTGTGAGAGACCCTGAAAGAAATTGTATCGTGAGTGTTGTGTTTTGTTTGTTTGTAATTGTCTTGTCTTGTCTTGTCTTGTACATTACCAGACAGCTAACACAGTTCCGGAGCTGTCGCCAAGGGCCAGCACTAAGCCGGAACAGCACCTCACCAATTGTCACTAAATAAACTGTATCACCCACCACGAGCACTACTGCACACACCCAGGATTGGTGACCGTGTACGTATTATTGTGGGGCGGATATTATTGTTTATTAGTTGGGATTGCAACCCCATTGTTATTTACCCCGTGCAGTACACATTGTTGTGTATTGCCGGGGGATTATTGTTTAGGTCACCAGACCTGGAATATAAAACAAAAACGTTTCCAAACCGGATTACAGTTATCTCTGTCTGCTTCTTTAACACACTGCATCACTCCTGCATCTGTTTCCACTCAGCCACTTTGCCACATGAGCCCATCAATGAATGGAGTGCACATACATATGTTGATAATGACACATTTCAGTTTTTTACATGACCAACACAGTGATCTTCCACTAGACGTTTCATTTTGCGGGTTGTACATAAGAAGAACATAAGAAAGTTTACAAACAAGAGGAGGCCATTCAGCCCATCTTGCTCGTTTGGTTGTTAGTAGCTTATTGATCCCAGAATCTCATCAAGCAGCTTCTTGAAGGATCCCAGGGTGTCAGCTTCAACAACATTACTAGGGAGTTGGTTCCAGACCCTCACAATTCTCTGTGTAAAAAAGTGCCTCCTATTTTCTGTTCTGAATGCCCCTTTATCTAATCTCATTTGTGACCCCTGGTCCTTGTTTCGTTTTTCAGGTCAAAGAAGTCCCCTGGGTTGACATTGTCTATACCTTTTAGGATTTTGAATGTTTGAATCAGATCGCCGCGTAGTCTTCTTTGTTCAAGACTGAATAGATTCAATTCTTTTAGCCTGTCTGCATACGACATGCCTTTTAAACCCAGGATAATTCTGGTCGCTCTTCTTTGCACTCTTTCTAGAGCAGCAATATCCTTTTTGAAACGAGGTGACAAGAACTGAACACAATATTCTAGGTGAGGTCTTACTAATGCATTGTAGAGTTTTAACATTACTTCCCTTGATTTAAATTCAACACTTCTCACAATATAGCCGAGCATCTTGTTGGCCTTTTTTATAGCTTCCCCACATTGTCTAGATGAAGACATTTCTGAGTCAACATAAACTCCTAGGTCTTTTTCATAGTTCCCTTCTTCAATTTCAGTATCTCCCATATGATATTTATAATGAACATTTTTATTGCCTGCATGCAATACTTTACACTTTCTCTATTAAATTTCATTTGCCATGTGTCTGCCCAGTTCTGAATGCTGTCTAGATCATTTTCAATTACCTTTGCTGCTGCAACAGTGTTTGCCATTCCTCCTATTTTTGTGTCGTCTGCAAATTTAACGAGTTTGCTTACTATACCAGAATCTAAATCATTAATGTAGATTAGGAATAGCAGAGGACCTAATACTGATCCCTGTGGTACACCACTGGTTACCTCACTCAGTTATGAGGTTTCTCCTCTAATCAGTACTTTCTGTTTTCTACATGTTAACCACTCCCTAATCCATGTGCATGCATTTCCTTGAATCCCTACTGCGTTCAGTTTGAGAATTCATCTTTTATGCAGGACTTTGTCAAAAGCTTTCTGGAAATCTAAATAAACCATGTTGTATGCTTTGCAGTTATCCATTTTCAATGTTGCATCCTCAAAAAAATCAAGCAGGTTAGTTAGACACGATCTCCCTTTCCTAAAACCATGCTGACTGTCTCCCAGGATACTGTTACCATATAGTAATTTTCCATTTTGGATCTTATTATAGTTTCCATAAGTTTACATATAATAGAAGTTAGGCTTATTGGTCTGTAGTTCCCTGATTCGGTTTTGTCTCCCTTTTTGTGTATCAGTATTACGTTTGCAATTCTCCAGTCTGTCGGTACAACCCTTGTGTCAAGAGACTGTTGCATGATCTTGGTTAGCGGTTTGTAAATAACTTCTTTCATTTCTTTGAGTACTATTGGGAGGATCTCATCCGGCCCAGGGGATTTGTTTATTTTAAGAGCTCCTAGTCCCTTTAACACTTCTGCCTCTGTTATGCTAAAGTTATTTAAAACTGGATAGGAACAGGTCAACATGTGGGGCATGTTGTTCGTATCCTCCTTTGTAAAAACTTGTGAAAAGTAATCATTTAATATATTTGCTATTTTTTTTCTTCATCTATGATTTTGTTATTTGTGTCTCTTAGACATTTTACCTCCTCTTTGAATGTTCTCTTGCTGTTATAATATTGGAAAAACATTTTGGAATTGGCTTTAGCCCCCTTAGCAATGTTCATTTCTATCTCTCTTGGCTTTCTAACTTCCTTTTTGACTTGTGTTTGCAGTTCCAAGTACTCTTTCTGTGTACTTTGTTTTTAGTCCCTTATAAACGCTCTTTAAAGTGCCTTTTTTCGCTGAATATTTTTTTAATTGATCTATTAAACCATTTTGGCCATTTTGTTTTAGATTTAGATTTGTCTACTTTTGTGATGTAATTGTTTTGCACCACTAGTACTACATTTTTAAAAACACCCATCCTTTTTCTGTGGATGTTTTCTCTATTTTACTCCAATCTACTTCTGTTAGTCTCTTTTTCATACCTTTAGTTTGCTTTTCTAAAATTGCAAACCTTAGCTTTAGTCATTACTTTTTGGGTTTTAAAAATCACTTCAAATTAAACCATGTTGTGGTCTGAGTTTGCCAATGTTTCTCTGACCTCTGTTTTAGTTATTCTGTCTTCGTTATTTGAAAAGACTAAATCAGGGCACGCCTCCCCTCTAGTCGGTGCCTTGACAAATTGCGTTAGGAAGCAGTCATTTGTCATTTCCACCATTTCAATTTCATCTATCATGCTCCCCACCAGGTTTTCCCATTTTATATGGGGGAAGTTGAAATCCTCCATTAGTATGGATTCTCCTTTGCTACACACATTTCTAATGTCATTGTATAACAGATTATTTTGCTCAGTGTCTGAATTTGGCGGTCTTTAGCATGCTCCTATTATTATGCCCTTTGAATTTTTGTCCATTATTCTGACCCATATTGATTTGCCGTTGTTTTCTTTGTCCAGATTTAACACCTGGGCTTCAAGACTATTTCTTATGTATAGCGCTACCACTGTATTTGATGGAGCTGCTATTGGAACACGACATGTTTCATGTTTGCCTGCTTCAGTCTCCCACTCTGCACTTCAGCTTGCTCACATGGGCATGCACAAGACGCTCCCATCCTGTGAGCACTCCAGTGGCATTCGGTTCCAGCGAGGTTCAAAGAGGTGTAGGCACATTAAGGAGAGCCACTGAAGTACTGTTCCAGAGTGGCACAGCCTTCAAGACAGAGAGGCGTGCGCTCATCAGTCAGGGACATGCTTTGATGTGCCTGCATGCACCTTTCATCAAACCCTTTCAGTGCAAACTTACCTGCAATTAGCATCAAAACCTGGTGACTCATTGCTCATTGCTATACATGAAAAGCACCATGTGTATTTTGGACTCTTTAGGGCTCATAAGGGATTGGTAGAAGTAAGCGATGCAGAGGGGGATTCCAGTTAGCCTTTCCTAGCTCTCTGCAGTGCTACCAACTCAATAGCCTTATTAAACATGCACCTGGATCCTGGCCATTTGGCTGTTTAAAAAAAAGACTACAGAGACAGACACGAAAAGCTAAGCCGGTTTTAAACACAGATTGTAATAATGTATGCTCTACAATTAAAGCAGTAGGCAATTAGATTATATATTAATTAATTGTTACTATAAAAAAAACATTTGTATATATATTTTTTGGAACAGTGAAATAAAATGATAACCATTTATAACATTCTTTTTTGTTTTGAACCCTCTGCACCTCCAGTATTTATATTGAAATGCTGTTCTGTGTTCTCTCATCCCAGACATGTTTACATGAGCACTTTGTTCAGGAATCACCTTTACCGAGACAAAAACTACAGTAAACACAGCTTGAAGTCAAAAATACCACAAGCCACACACACACACACACACACACACCATCATTTGCAAACCCTTAACCTTGAAAAAGAAAATGCAGAAAGATAAGACTTCTGTATCATTAATAGGATGATCCATAAGGCTTCTGCAAGACTACTAATATTGTAAAATGTAGTACTGTACTGCTAGGCAAAATCATTTCTGAGAAGATAGTAACCCATAATATTACCCTAATTACTGTTTTAGTTACAGAGCAGTCACAGGTGATGTGTTACACAGGGCAGAGAGCTTTCAAGTGTTCCCCATTCTAATTCTAATGGTCTCCTGCAGCACACATTGTAATGGACAGTCTTTGAGCCACCCAGCAGTTTAAGACATTGACCTCCTCGTGTCAGGACTTTCTTGTCATTGTGAAAACCAATAAAGCATATTCAGCTGTATTAATATGCATTCATTATTGTGTTCTTAACTCACCCTTGTGCCACAGCATTTCATATCTCGGGGGCAGACAGTATCTAAGATCTCCAGCGACTCTACTTGCTGTTGGTTTTAATAATTCACAAGTGTCTCTGCCAGTGGAATGCCTCAACATGCTCTGCAGCACTTTGTTAATTCCCTCATGGCTCAGTCACTAGGGTTTAGTGAACCAGCCATGCTGTTCATTCAGGCCAATTGACACACACACATACACACACACGTACACACACACACACACACACACACACACACACACACACACACACACACACGCACACGCACACACACACACTCACACGCACACACACACACGCACATACACACTCAGACACACACACACGCACACACATGCACACACACACGCACACACACACACTCACACGCACACACACACGCACATACACACTCACACACACACGCACACACATGCACACACACGTACACACTCACACACACACGCACACACACATGCGCACACACGCACATGCACACACACGCACACATACACACACACACGCACACACGTACACACACACGCACACACACACACGACCAGCCACCACAAATGCCCATCATTTTCATAGAAGACGAGATGACGTGACAGAAATATAATGAGTTCTGGTTGTAAATCTTACAAACGATTGTAAGTCGCCCTGGATAAGGGCGTCTGCTAAGAAATAAATAATAATAATAATAATAATAATAATAATAATAATAATAATAATAATAATAATAATAAGTAACGAAACGTGAAGTCTTTGGACCGGCTGGCCTGACAGTTCACTTCCTGGGTCAGGAAGTCATCAGCCTGGAAGAAGGCGAGACTATAGAGACAGGCAATAGAGACAGCTGCAATCGTTTACCAAGGGGTCATGCATGATAGCATAAAGGGGCCGGAGAATCGAAAATCTTTTCCTTTGCTTTGGTTACGAAATAACCCGGAAGGACCCGTGCAGTGTTTATTGAAAATATCGTGAGTGTTTGTTTGTTTGTCTTGTCTATAATTGTTACTTGTGTGTTCATAGATGGCTAACACGTTCCGGAGCTGTCGCTAAGGGCCAGCACTGAACTGTATCACCCACCACGAGCACTACAGCACACACCCAGGACTGGTGACTGTGGTTGTATATTGTGGGAGAGATGTTTATTGTTTAGAGCTACAATCCCTGTTACTGTTCTCCTTGTTTTACACATTGCTGTGTATAACCAGAGCTTATTATTTGGTCACCAGATCTGGATTATAAGGAAAAATAAAATAAACCTTTTCCATACCGGATTACAAATCTCTGTCTGTTTATTCCTGCACTGCATCACCTCTGCACCTGTTCATAATCAGTAGCCACTTTGCCACAGATGGCCAGGGGTATTTTTCCCAAACAGTGTGCTTCTTGAGCCAAGGCAACATGTTGTCAACAGCCATAGAGACCAACACCACAAGTGTGGCATTAATAATCAATAACCTGCATGCAGTGTATTATTCAGCATTATACAGAATATGTACAATTTCATGCAAAGCAGAATAACGCTTTGTGCATAATTAATAGGATGTCACATATAATTTCAGCTCTTTTATTTTCAATGAATAATTAACTGCTAGAATGGGATCTGACTCCTGTTGGTTGTACACATGGCTACTCAATCACTGGTAATGAATTGGCTGTTAACTCAGACTCCTCTTAACCAGACTAGTTTGGAACCTGGCTTGAGAACCTGGGTAGGACAGACTCCATCTGCTAAACCCACAGAATGTTCTGTGGGCCTCCGTTACAATCAGGCCTTCTCCACACAGTAGGCCTTCCCTAAACTTTATTTAAAGATTGCCTGTACAAGGTTAGAGAGAGTTTGAAACACAAGAATACAACTCCAGACCAGAAGCTTCTAGAATAGGGCCAGCTGTTAAACATTACTGTGACCGTCCAGTCTACAATCTACTGCACCAGCAAGAGTAACAAGCTGAACTTCGCTTCCATCTGATTTCCTTGCTTCCGGTTCCCATGGCATCATGCAGAGAATGGATTGAGTGAATGTGCACCCAGGTGTCTCTGTGTGTGCTTAAGACATTGTACATTCATCTTCAATTGAACATGTGCAACTTCAATGGGAGCCAAATATTTTAGGACCACCCATCATGATGTGTGGGGAGACTAGTGTAAATAATAAAGAGGCTGCCTGCGATTGCTCATTAAATATGCTGGTGCTGGCATGTTAAATAGAAATCCTCAGTGAGATTTCTACATTGATAAGGGATTGCAGTCATTCGTTTAATGCAGATCACTTCTTAATCCAGTTTCAGAGAAATGCAAAACCAATTTGTGTAAAAGCCAGTTTCAGCAGAGAGGCGTGGCAGGCTGTACGGAGGAGCACAACAGGGATTCAGTGAAATGCAGCTCTCCGCTGCTCATCTGATTGCTTTCTCAGTCAGATGAGGCTTTGTTACTGAGACCCCGCAGTCTGAGTATTTACTGTAGTTAACAAACCCCAAGTGAGGGGGACCCTCCATATTGAGCCCTGGTGACCGACTGAAACTTTTCAAAGAAATAAATATTAAAACAGTGTGTAAAAATAAAAAGAAGTGGCAGACGAAGGGAAAGTTTAACCTGGATAAGAACTCACAGCGACAAAGAATCATTTTCAGTGTGAGCCCAGGGGCAAGAGCCAGCAGTTACAATACATTACTAAAAGACAATAAACACACAACAAATCGATTCGGAGATGCCGATAGTTCTAGGGTTAAGAAGAGATAGCTATCTCTGCTCCACACTTTATTTTATATAAATCCCTCTAAGAAGGTTTGATTGCCCTATCATTAACTGACACTGTTTGTGGTGCACTGTTTACAATCACTTAATGCAATACAGTCGTGAGTAAGCTTGTAACCTTTGCTACTATCAATACATTATGTTCCCTCTAATCTGGAACTTGGAGATAAAAGGCCCTTTCATTGCTTGTGTGTGTGTGTGTGTGTGCGCACGTGCAAGCGTGTCCACTGGGAAAGTAAAAGTGAAAAACAAACAACAAACAACTCCAGGGATAAAGACTGAAGCAATAGTAGAGCAATGCAAACAGTTATCTCGTGTCTGGGACGAATATCCCCAGTTGTGGATAAAGTGGATGTGTAGGCATTTACATACATCACACTTTACAGTTTATATACTGTATATCCAGAGAATGTGATGAAACCTGCTAATGACCTTAACGCCAGGGCATATGGAGGCTGTATGTATGTCACGCTACATTTTCCATATATATTATATAGATAGGGAGGCTGTGTGGTCCAGTGGTTAAGGAAAAGGGGCTTGTGACCAGGAGGTCCCCGGTTCAAATCCACCTCAGCCACTGACTCATTGTGTGACCCTAAGCAAGTCACTTAATCTCCTTGTGCTCCGTCTTTCAGGTGAGACGTAATTGTAAGTGACTCTGCAGCTGATGCATAGTTCACACACCCTAGTCTCTGTAAGTCACCTTGGATAAAGGCGTCTGCTAAGTAAACATAATAATAATTCAGTAGTTCGGGACAAACACCAATCACAAAATGTTTTAGTACAAATATTTATTGTAGAGAATGCGGAGTATGCGATTTAACAGAAAAGTATGCTGTATATACACATTCATTTGGCATCAAACCTAACTTGGTTTGAGGGTTCGATGCCTGGCCAACTGGACGAGGCTGAGACCCCCATTTGATAAAACATAAAAACTGTTATTAAGAAAGGTGGAGATGGGGAGGTGGTGGGTTACGATGAAATCAAAACGCAACTGAGAGATAAGTGAAGAGGGTATTTATAGTGCAATTTAAATTAGCTAATGTGTAAATTGAATGATTCAATTTGGTGATGCGGAGATTGGTGTCTGACCCTCCTCCCGAACTTTAATTATAAATTTCATTTATATATATAATAATTATTATTAATATATATATATAATATTATTATATTATAATAATATAATATAATATTATTATTATTATTATTATTATTATTATGTTTATTTAAGAGTGGACATCTTCTCTTCTACCGAGGCACTGCAGATGTATGAACAGGAGGCGTTGGATTCATTGTTCACAAGAGAATCAAGAATAACATAGTGGAGATTGACAGCATGTCAGAGAGATCTGCAAGACTGATAGTGAAGGTTTCAAGGAAGTATGAACTTCAGGTCATCCAAGTATATGCACCAACAACAAGCTATTTGGATGAAGAAGTCAACGATTTTTATGAAGAAGTACAAGAACTACATGAAAATGGGAAGAGCCACTATAAATTAATAATTGGGAAAATAAGGGACTGATCAATGGAGCTTACTTGAATCACCTACGATTTGCTGATGACATCCCCATATTTACAACGTGCCCAGAAGAATTACAAACAAGAATACAGGAATTATACGAGGCTAGCATCAAAGCAGGTTTGAAAATGAACCTAAAAAAGAATCAAGTCATGTTCATGTCCAAAGGTAATTGAGGTCAATGGGATCAAGCTTGATGTATACTATGCAAACTATGTATACTTAGGACAACTAATTTTGGCAACGGAGAACCAAATGTGCAAAATCAACAGAAGAGTGAAATGGGCTGGAGTGCCTTTGGAAGATTAAGCATGGTTCTGAAAGGGAAACTAAACTTATGCCTCAAGAGGAAAGTCTTCGACCAATGCGTGCTGCCAGTGCTAACTTACGGATGTAAAACCTGGACCCTCAATGCAAAAATGACTCAAAAATTACAAACGACTCAATGGAGTATGGAAAGATGCATGCTGGGAATAACAAGAAGAGACAGGAAAAGGAAGGAATGGATAACAGCGCAAACAAAAGTATGCAATGTTATTATAAGAGCGAAAAAACTGAAATGGCAGTGGGTCGGACATGTAGCAAGAAGAATAGATCATCGCTGGCCAAGGAGATACTAAACTGCATCCCAAGAGATATAAAGCGACCAAAAAGAAAACCTCCAGGAAGATGGCAAGATGAAATTAGGAAACATGCCGGAGCAACGTGGATGAGGGATGCAGCAGACAGACTTTTGTGGAAGAATCTTGGGGAGGCCTTCATCCAGCAGTGGATTGAAAAAGGCTGAAGATGATATATAGGTTTCAGAGAAGGTTGAACTGCAGTGTACAAAAATGAAGGTTGATAAGAAGAAAAAAAATATTATAAAAATAAAATTAATGTACACAAAAAGTTTAAAAGATTAAAAAACCATTTATTTCAGGACACTTTGGATAAAAGCCCTTCTTCAGTTGAAATAAATAAATGTTTTTTGAAAAATTTAATTTAAATTTAAATATACTCAAAATCCTCTTACCATGTTTAGAAAATAACCCCTGTATTTTCATATTGCTAAAGTCCATTGCCTGTTAAGCAGAAATCAGTGATCTATGTGACAGATGTTTCATTAAGGAAATTAAATAAACCTCATTAATCTTAACCCATGCTTCTAAAAAGTAAGGAATTTAAATTCAGCATGGTAGAGACCTGACGGCAGACTTAGCTGTTTTCATTGGCTCCAGACAGCCAAGTTTTCATTCCATGCAGCCACTCCAATACATACAGGAAACTCCTGTTAGCTTTGCACAAACCTGGAGCCCACATATTATCTAAACAATATCTACTCAAAATGGAGTGAGGTAACCAGTGGAGTATCACAGGGATCAGTGTTAGGTCCTCTGCTATTCCTAATCTACATTAATGACTTAGATTCTGGTATAGTAAGCAAACTTGTTAAATTTGCAGACGACACAAAAATAGGAGGAGTAGCAAACACTGTTGCAGCAGCAAAGGTCATTCAAAATGATCTAGACAGCATTCAGAACTGGGCAGACACATGGCAAATTACATTTAATAGAGAAAAGTGTAAGGTACTGCACGCAGGCAACAAAAATGTGCATTATAAATATCATATGGGAGATACTGAAATTGAAGAAGGAATCTATGAAAAAGACCTAGGAGTTTATGTTGACTCAGAAATGTCTTCATCTAGACAATGTGGAGAAGCTATAAAAAAAGGCCAACAAGATGCTCGGATATATTGTGAAAAGTGTTGAATTTAAATCAAGGGAAGTAATGTTAAAACTTTACAATTCATTAGTAAGACTAATTCATCTAGAATATTGTGTTCAGTTCTTGTCACCTCGTTACAAAAAGGATATTGCTGCTCTAGAAAGAGTGCAAAGAAGAGCAACCAGAATTATCCTGTGTTTAAAAGGCATGTTGTATGCAGACAGGCTAAAATAATTGAATCTATTCAGTCTTGAACAAAGAAGACTACGCAGCGATCTGATTCAAGCATTCAAAATTCTAAAAGATATTGACAATGTCGAGCCAAGGGACTTTTTCGACCTGAAAAAAGAAACAAGGACCAGGGGTCACAAATGGAGATTAGATAAAGGTGCATTCAGAACAGATAATAGGAGGCACTTTTTTACAGAGAGAATTGTGAGGGTCTGGTACCAACTCCCCAGTAATGTTGCTGAAGCTGACAGCTTGGGATCCTTCAAGAAGCTGCTTGATGAGATTCTGGGATCAATAAGCTAGTAACAATCAAACGAGCAAGATGGGCTGAATGGCCTCCTCTCGTTTGTAAACTTTCTTATGTTCTTGTGTTCTTACTCTCCACCACAGCCCCCCCCCCCCAGCTTCCATTGAGAGAAACTAGACAATCCTTCTGGGAATCCCAAATTAAACGGATATTGCTAAACCTGTGTACCACAATGAACCCCTCCTTGGGGTAGCCAGGCCTAAGTAAATCAATTTGAATTTGAGAGAGAGAGAGAGAGAGAGAGAGAGAGAGAGAGAGAGAGAGAGAGAGAGAGAGAGAAAATAATAACAACTGCTATTCGTGCTGTAAACACCAGCACGATACTTGTATGGTTGAGTGTTCATTTTGTTTTGTTTGTTTAGTGTGTTTCAGCACATTCCCATTCACTAAACAGACCGTTTAGACCATTCCCATTCCCATTCCTGCTCTGACATCACCACACAAGCCCTTGTGTCACAGACCATTATTGAATGATGATTCGTCGGAAGGTGTCTCATTAAAAAACGTATACCACAAACGATCATTCAGTAAAGGAATTATGCATGACAAGACAACACACAACCTGGAGTGCATTATTCCTATTATACAATGGCTCACACTGTAAAAAAAAAAAAAAAGCAAATATGTTTAAAAGTGATTTTAATTAGACAAATGAGAAAATAACATTCCACTTCATAAAATAGTTCCTGTTCCTATGATGTTCTAATAATATATTAATGTTATGGATCAGGGGCGGTTCATTTAAGTGT
The DNA here is from genome assembly GCF_902713425.1 of Acipenser ruthenus. Lineage (NCBI taxonomy): Eukaryota > Metazoa > Chordata > Actinopteri > Acipenseriformes > Acipenseridae > Acipenser > Acipenser ruthenus. The sequence goes on along the minus strand of NC_081191.1, from coordinate 93,027,659 downwards.
CTGTTTAAGCCCACTCTGAGCCCCACCTAACTGCTTATGCCATATGGCTCTCCGGAGCTATTTCTGACAGAGGCATACAATTGTCATAGAACTGTATAAAGGTGTTCTATTGTGACATTTTTCAGGTCTATATATGTTACCCTCACTCACCCAGTCATAAAAAACTTTGACTGCCCAGTTGGTTTATCTTTTTGTATGTTTTTTTTTTTTTTCTCTCATTGAGAGGTACTGTCTGGTCTCCTGGCTGCTCTGTGTTTGAAGGCTCTTTGCCAAACGAGGTTTCCACAGTTGGCTTGTTGTTTAAGGTAAAATTCACTTCAGGAATTGTGTCATTTATTCTGTGTGATTGACAGCTGTGGCAGATTGATATGTCTGTGTAGGTTTTTCAGTGAGGTGGTTGCCGGTACTAGATCCGTGATGTCATGCTGAGGTAACATCACAGGTCTATTGCAAGGCTGACCAATCAGAGCACAGGAATTTTTCTTGCCATTGTATAATATTCTGTTTATACCACAGCAGGGCTTAAAGTGTGGATTGAGTTGCAATTTTCACATTACCGAGTAAACTGGACCTTTGGATCACACGATCACAGTCCGGTCATTTTATTATTTTACTGCAGTTCTGTTTGGTAGGATTTTTTTTTACCCTAATGAAGTTGTGTTGAAAAGGCATTTTCATTGAAGTCATTGAATGTATCCCAGTTTATAAGTAAAAAAAAAACTGGAAAATATGGAACAGCTCTAATTCCTGGTAGATTCTATTTTGGACTCACCAGAATATTACATTGAATAAGTTCTACCTTACGATTACAGCACAGAGTAATATAGCAAGCAGTAAATATAAGCATCCTTCAGAGTTTAACAGCGTTGTAATTTGCATTGCTTCTTCCTTATTGGTACAGTCAGAAGCGCAGGTTCTTTATCAGAAATGCAATCAAGACCATATGGTTGCCATGCAAATCAACCGTTTACACAGGAACATGAAAATGTATGAAAAATCCTGGCTGACACAGTGAAAACACATTGGAAGAGGGAACATTAGGGTTGCTTTACAAGTTCCTGTATTTCCATCTTTGTGTTTCTCATTCTTTGTAAATATACATGTCATGTGTTTATCACGTGCACGCATGCTGGATTACGTGAAACACACTGTTTCTTGTAAATACTGTGCTGGTAACATTCGCAGTGCTTCAGGGCAGAGGTTTCCCTCTTGCGGTTTGTGGTAGAGTTGTACGTCAGCCCCTTCCTGATAACAGTTCAATTCACAATTCACAATTCACATTACTTGCTGTTGATAAACAGCTGAAGCAGTGTTGCAAGATATATTAGTTCCCCTTTTTGACGGAAATTCCATGTCTGTATCACAGAGCCCTTCTGTTTTTTCAAGCACAAGTCAAAGAAAAAGAAAAAGATAAATACACAGTGAGTACTCAAAATGTCTGCATGTTTCTGTCTTATTGGGGTGTGATTCACATCTAAACGTAACACCTCCAAGTGCATATGGTATCATTCATGCTTTAGTTGTAGTGCCCATAGCATATAAAAGGAGGCATAGATGTAAAAACATGTTGCTAAATCAAAAAGATATGCTTGCCAGGTCTGGTTCCCCTCCAGTCGAGTACCCCTACAACAAAACCCCCATGTATCATTATTGTTCCTCTTTCCTAGTCAGCTTGAATGCAAGTGCTCCCTTTCTGTCTTCCACTAAGCAGAGCACGTTGGTCATAATGCTTGCTATCTTACCGGACCCCCCGTGTGTAACATGCATGATTGAACAGTGCGTGTATACCAGCTATGCAGTACAACATACAGTAGTATACGACACAGAGCACTATACCCTGAGTATGTAGATTATATTCTGTATATTACGGTAACCCCTGCAGTTAAGGACCTCCTTGACAGAGTTCATCTCAAAGTGTATTATTTTAATAGAATGAAAGGAAGCATGCCCTTTCTGTGCACAAACAGAAGAGTTTGAACACAGTGCAGTACATTTATTCGTTAACCTTGATGGTAATTAACTGAAGCCCTCTACCGGTCTTACATTAAATATTTACATCTGCTTCATTTACTGGAAATAATCTGAACCCCAGTCGGTGGGTTTTCACCAAATCTGTTCTGCATGATCCGAGGCCCTGTCTGTCTTCCAGAAATAGCTGCCTTGTGCTTACCAGTTTCCAAGGTCATCAGCAAGCCCAGCAACAGGTAGAGCAGTCTCACTTCCCCGGCTGCCTGCTCGTCTACCTGGCCTTGGGGATGGAAACGCTGGTAACCGCCTGCAGAGGAGCCTGCAACTGGGGCATTGAGGCACTGCTTACAAAGACTGTACAAATGAAGTATCCAAAGGCACCAGGCCAGGCATGAGGGTACGTCTGTAGTGTAAAAATATTAAGGACCTGTGCAACTCATCATTACAGTCATGCAATCTGAAATTCTCTCTCTCTTGCATAGTCCAAAGCTGACTATGGCATATTGTATGGACTAGCATTTTGTAAGTTATTAAGTAGATCTTTGTTTTAACTCTCTGTTGGCTCTGTTTATAAAATGTTGTTTAGAAACCAAAGATTGCATTGTGAAATATTTAATTGCATTGGGAAACCTATATTATTTCCAAAAGGTAAGGATGTATTAGAAGCAGCAGACAGGCAGTGGCAGCTTCCCCACCCACACTGGCTGCGCAGTCACAGTGCCTACACCCTTCTGTGGGGGACCACCTTTTAAGATAGGTGTGCCAAAATCAATCTTCCATGGGGCTGTTTAGTAATTGTATAGTTTAAGAAAGAAAGGAAACTCACATATGTGATTTTATTTTTATTTTTAATTAAGCTACATTTTTTCTAATATCTGGAAATATGGGTAAGGCTTTACATTGAGTGTCTCTAATTACTGTGTATTTACATAGTAGTTACTTTAAACACGTGTACATAATGACAATGTTATTCTGGATAGTTACCATGTACTTCATGTGTTCACCTTTTTGCATGATATAACCCTAATAAAAGCAGTGCCCCTGGCAGCTAATGGCAATAGGATTAGCATAGACCCAATAAGTCCTGATCCCCTCCCTCATGATACGACACTTCAGCAGAGTCATAACAGACCTGGTTCCACAGCTCTGTGAGCTTGGAGCTCACAGTGCATTCTGAAGACAGGCCTGGCTTCAACGGGAGCTTGGAGCTCACAGTGCATTCTGAAGACAGGCCTGGCTTCAACAGGAGCTTGGAGCTCACAGTGCATTCTGAAGACAGGCCTGGCTTCAACGGGAGCTTGGAGCTCACAGTGCATTCTGAAGACAGGCCTGGCTTCAACGGGAGCAACAAGGTCACAGTGCATTCTGAAGACAGGCCTGGCTTCAACGGGAGCTTGGAGCTCACAGTGCATTCTGAAGACAGGCCTGGCTTCAACGGGAGCTTGGAGCTCACAGTGCATTCTGAAGACAGGCCTGGCTTCAACGGGAACTTGGAGCTCACAGTGCATTCTGAAGACAGGCCTGGCTTCAACGGGAGCTGGGAGCTCACAGTGTATTCTGAAGACAGGCCTGGCTTCAATGGGAGCTTGGAGCTCACAGTGCATTCTGAAGACAGGCCTGGCTTCAACGGGAGCAGCGAGGTCACAGTGCATTCTGAAGACAGGCCTGGCTTCAACGGGAGCTGGGAGCTCACAGTGTATTCTGAAGACAGGCCTGGCTTCAACGGGAGCTTGGAGCTCACAGTGCATTCTGAAGACAGGCCTAGCTTCAACGGGAGCTTGGAGCAGCACAGAGGACAGCACTCAGGCTCACCCTTTCCTTCCACAGAACAAGAGCTGAGTTCAGCTTCTAGGAATTTCTGCTTCTCATTAAGGAAGGGATGGGAGGAGGGTCTGAATAATTATCTGAGAAATTCAAGGGAAAAGGACAAAAATCCTTTTTCACAAACATGCTTATTTATGTAAAAAGCATCCATAATGTCAATTTGCGGGTCACTTGGGTGGTCTGGGTTATCTGTTTCCTGGAGAAATTGTAGGGTAATCAATGGTAGTGGTGGTGGTGGTGGGGGGAGGGTCCTTTATTCCAGATAGATGCTGGGAACAGACTAGAAAAGGCAACATTCCCTAATCTGCTGCTATGTGACCTTTAAGAACTTAATTTGTCCTGGTCCGTCACTCTATATCAGGGTGAGAAAAGCATTACCTACAGTATATATGAAATATATCACAAAAGGCTGCTTGACCTACATTACAAAATAAAAATATTCCCAGGCAGTTGAGTAAGTCTTCACTGACCCACTTACGTGAATAAGCATAAGAGTTGCATCACTAAATCAATAACTGCCACTGCTTTATATTTCTGCAACTTTTCAAACATACACTTGAATACGAAAGAGCGTTAGTAAAGCAAGACTCCTTTGTGGTGAGTTCTCCAAAAAGCAATCCCTAATACAAACGCAGTTTCACTTCTGTATTCCATGCACCCCCTCTGTGCTCATTATTCTCAATTCCTGATACACCTCAGCACATGAACCGCATGAATAATTGAATTATATTGGATAATAATATTTTCAGCTGCTGATCGTTGCTTTTGCTTTAGAGACGCTTGGAGCATTGGAAGCTGGTGCAGCCAGCAGACCAGCATCTACTTAGACCATGAAGTGCTGCCAAGCCATATCTAGTATTAACAAGATACAGAAACAGGCTGTCATTTTGCTTACTACGTCTTGATCTTGCACGCTTTTTTTAACCGACCTGCAAAGCGTTTTGAGATACTGTGGTATGAAAGGTGCTATAGAAATAAAATACAGTGCATTGAAATTAAAATTTGTTTGCCATGAGCTCCACAAAATAAAAACATGCAGTGGTTTGGGAGACAGGAGGTACATGAGTGACAATCTCAAGTACACCAGAAGCAGTGTGCAGTGGAGCCGGGATGCTGCTCCAGTGTTGCTTTCTATAGACAGCAGTGTGCAGTGGAGCCGGGATGCTGTTCCAGTGCTGCTTTCTATAGACAGCAGTGTGCAGTGGAGCCGGGACGCTGTTCCAGTGCTGCTTTCTATAGACAGCAGTGTGCAGTGGAGCCGGGATGCTGTTCCAGTGCTGCTTTCTATAGACAGCAGTGTGCAGTGGAGCCGGGACGCTGTTCCATTGCTGCTTTCTATAGGCAGCAGTGTGCAGTGGAGCCAGGACGCTGTTCCAGTGCTGCTTTCTATAGACAGCAGTGTGCAGTGGAGCCGGGACGCTGCTCCAGTGCTGCTTTCTATAGGCAGCAGGGGTATAGTGGAGCAGGAACTCACATAATAGGCAAGCTAAGTCACAGACTCCCATCTCCCACACAACACAATTCCTCTTGATGCAATGAAAAGAGCATTAGGAACTTCTTTTACTGAAAACTACAGTACTTCTTTACAGTATACGACTGAGGGCCCAAATGCTGGTTTGCGCCCAGCCTCTGTCCTATGTATGCCCTAACATAAAAAAAAAAAAAACTATGATAAATGATTTATTGCACAGGGGTGTCCTAGTTATGTACCCATTTGTAAGCTACGCTAACATGTCTGTATTTCTTTTCAGTTGTGTTGAACTGATGCAGAACATACTGTAGAGTTGTGTACTGTACTTTGCTACAGCAAGGAGGTACGTAACTATGGTGACCCTGTAGAACAAAACAAGCACAGTACCCTCAATGGGTACAGTGAGACTGATGAGCTGTGACATCATCATACAGGTATGAAACAGGGGTTCTGAGCTGGATGAGTAAACTGCATGTGGAATTAAACAGAAATCTAGCAACCGGATAAACGCCCAATGACTGTAAAAATGAACGTTTCCAAAAACTGCAGGGAAATCCACCTGTTTGATATCTCAAATATGCAGATGTCATCATAGCTCCAGTTTTGCTGAGGGGAGAGCGAGCGCATTTCATTCCATCCCTGGTTTCAGTGTAATTCTGCACTCATTGAATCGTCCTAGAAGTGATATGACTCAGGTACCCTGCAGAACACTTTGTCAAGTTTTTGTATTTTTGGTAGAGGTAATGGTACATTTCAGAGTCTGAAAGCATGTGACCCCGAATACACAGCTACTGTATGGGATGTATATTTCAAAGCTGGAGGCTAGGGCTGCTTTGTGATTGCCAGTGAGTTTTCATATGGAGACGACTCGGCAACTCTGGGGCTAAAGGGTGGATGTGTGACCAAATGAAACTCTTTATAACTTTCTATCTGTATTACCAAGTGAAAACACAGTCACCACATCCACAGTTCAGAAACAATACACAGCCATGGTACTTCTAGTTACACCAGAAACCCAAGTTAAAAACCTTTGTTACCATGACGCCGCATTTCACAAGATAACACGCTTTTTCATGCCACACCCATCTCTTACTGGATTAACACACATGTAAGGAATTCATCATCCCGAGAACACGGTGCCCAGTTAATGAACCAGCAGAAGGAACATTCCTGTTAGAGCTCAGTTTGTTATTGGATAATATGTGTATTGTTTTTAAAAAAGGTTTGCATCTTGGTTTTCGCCCATGGACATTCACCTTGTTACAGTTTCGTTGAAATGTTCGCTCATGAATTTCTTGACCATCTTCTCTCAATTCTTGTGTCAAATCTTTTGCAGTAATCCGAGGATTTTCCTGGGCTGCTCGAACGATTCTTCCTCCAGATTTTGCAGAAATCTTTCTTGGTCTTCCACACTTGGAGCTAGTTGCAGTAGTTCCTGTTCTCCTGTGTTTGTCAACAATAGCCCACACAGTGGTTTTCGATAAACCAAGCCTTTCTGCCATTTTTCTGGTAGTTTCTATTTTTTTGTTTAGTTGTATCACTGCCATTTTGAGATTGTTGCTGCACTCTTTAGCTTTAACCATTTTTGTGTGCTTTTTCAGAGCAGCTGCATGTTCTTGATTGGTGTTTTCTGTGTGCTTTTTCAGAGCAGCTGCATGTTCTTGATTGGTGTTTTCTGTGTGCTTTTTCAGAGCAGCTGCATGTTCTTGATTGGTGTTTTCTCTGTGCTTTTTTTCAGAGCAGCTGCATGTTCTTGATTGGTGTTTTCTATGTGTTTTTTCAGAGCAGCTGCATGTTCTTGATTGGTGTTTTCTATGTGTTTTTTCAGAGCAGCTGCATGTTCTTGATTGGTGTTTTCTATGTGTTTTTTCAGAGCAGCTGTATGATCTTGATTGGTGTTTTCTATGTGTTTTTTCAGAGCAGCTGCATGTTCTTGATTGGTGTTTTCTGTGTGTTTTTTCACAGCAGCTGCATGATCTTGATTGGTGTTTTCTCTGTGCTTTTTTTCAGAGCAGCTGCATGATCTTGATTGGTGTTTTCTATGTGTTTTTTCAGAGCAGCTGCATGTTCTTGATTGGTGTTTTCTCTGTGCTTTTTTTCAGAGCAGCTGCATGTTCTTGATTGGTGTTTTCTATGTGTTTTTTCAGAGCAGCTGCATGATCTTGATTGGTGTTTTCTCTGTGCTTTTTTTCAGAGCAGCTGCATGATCTTGATTGGTGTTTTCTATGTGTTTTTTCAGAGCAGCTGCATGTTCTTGATTGGTGTTTTCTATGTGTTTTTTCAGAGCAGCTGCATGTTCTTGATTGGTGTTTTCTATGTGTTTTTTCAGAGCAGCTGTATGATCTTGATTGGTGTTTTCTATGTGTTTTTTCAGAGCAGCTGCATGTTCTTGATTGGTGTTTTCTATGTGTTTTTTCACAGCAGCTGCATGATCTTGATTGTTAGGTTAGGGTCTGTGTGTGTGTGTGTGTGTGTGTGTGTGTGTGGACCTGCTGGAAGGACAATGTGCTGCCCTTGCTGGTTAAGAAGGAGGAGACACACAAGCTGGAGGTCAGATCAGGGCTGCTACAGCAATAGACTGGCTTTAAATCACCTCTCAATCAGGGAAGACATGTTGAGCCACGGATACCCTTAAAATAATATCCTGTCAGCATCCAGTGAACCATAGATTGCATTTTAATAGCTAAGAACAAGGTGGAAAGCACTATTCTAAAAGTGCAGAATAAAACACCATTCAGGATGTGTGCTAATAGTAATGCTTTTAACACAGAGTATTCCAAAACACCATTCTATTTTTATACTGTATTTTTGGATGCACCCAAAAGATAAAATGTTAGCTACATCCTCATTGTATTTATGTCTATGCCTAAGGAAAATCTCTTTCGAAAGGAAAAATGGTTTTAGAGATGCGCAAGTGGTACAGCTTTCACAGCATACATATATCAAACTGCCATAGCAACAGCACTTGCTTCACATTCAGAACAACCACAAGCTTAATTAGAAAAATTAAAGAAGTGTCTATGTTTCATTTATACAAAAGACAGTAAAAAAAAAAAAAAAAAAGTGACCATGACAGCTCCTCCAACCTGGTGTACTGGAGTTGTCTTACAACACTTTCAAATGAACATGTAAATTACATTATACAGATTTTACACTACATTCAGACTAGACAACACGACTACATTATACAGATTTTACACTACATTCAGACTAGACAACACGACTACATTATACAGATTTTACACTACATTCAGACTAGACAACACGACTACATTATACAGATTTTACACTACATTCAGACTAGACAACACAACTACATTATACAGATTTTACACTACATTCAGTAGACAACACAACTACATTATTCAGATTTTATACTACATTCAGACGAGACAACACGACTACATTATTCAGATCTTACACTACTTTCAGACTAGACAACACGACTACATTATTCAGATCTTACACTACTTTCAGACTAGACAACACGACTACATTATTCAGATTTTATACTACATTCAGACTAGACAACACGACTATATTATACATTCTTTGGAGAGGGTGACCGTAGGGAAGCCATGGGCAGGGGGGCAGAATAGCTGCCCTTCCCATTAGACGAAGCCAAAAATCATCTAAAACGGACTCTAGCGCACAGCAGGGATGCAATGCATCCCTGCTGTTCATTCATTGTCGGTCACTGGATGTATTGTTTATCGAAAGACAAATAAGATACTAGCTATTTGACTGAGGATTTGATCTGGTATAAGAATCGCCTAAAATATGCTGGATGCTTACGTGAGTTCCCTGCCAGAACCATCGCTTTGCTTAATTTAGCATCCAATAAAGTTACCAAACCACAAATAAACAACTGACACACTTCATGTTGGGACTTGGACTTGTCTCTCTTTAAGTAGGCAGTGGAAATTGTAAATGGTGTTTTCTATCCTAATAAAAAAAATAAAAACTGCAGTCATGGTAATTTAATGTTTGTGCACATCCTTAATGTACTGTCCCGCGGTTGAAATTATGTGGAGAATGTAGTTGAACCACCTTATTCTTAGTCTCTCCCCTGCTTTCTGTCTTGCAGCAGCTCCACAGCTTCATCGTCTTCAATCCCCTCTGCTGCAGCTCATGAAGCGGTGCTGAGTTTGCAGCGGTCAATGAGGGAGTCTGGTAATATAAATATCTTGTGATAGTGGTTTGAAAATGTCAGTGATGTGATGTGGTTTGAAAATGGAAATGTCCATGTTTCTTCTTTTCTTTTTCTTCTTTTATTTCAAAGTTTGACCTTGTCTCCTCTACACAGCGGTATTCTTATGCCTTCTTTATTCTCCATCTCATTATTTATTAAAAACTCTGCCAGTGGGGCAGCTACCTTGAGGTGACAGCCTGCCTGCTTCATCCTCCAGCTCCGTGTCTCTGATTCATCTGAAACACACGCACACACATGCATGCACATACACACACACGCATACACGCACACACACACGCACACACACACGCACATACACACACACGCATACACGCACACACACACACACACACACCCCCCACACACACACACCCCCCCCCACACACACACACGCATACACGCACACACACACGCACGCACACACACACGCACACACACACACATGCACACACACACGCACACACGCACACACGCACACACACACATACACACGCACGCACACACACACACACACGCACATGTACGCAGACACGCACACACACACACCCACACACACACACACGCACGCACACGCGCACACACACGTACGCACGCACACACACACACGCATGCACGCACACACACACACTCACACACAGAGTGTGGCTTTACAAGTACCTTCAGAGCTATATTGTTGTCACTGGTCTCATTTTACATAATTATGAGGAGAGGGTACTGGTCCTAAAATAGGTAGCAAGTTGTCCATGAATATGTTAAAAACAGGGTTAAGAGATGTCATATATTATTACATGTATTAGTATTATTATTACTATCAGGGGCTCATTTATGTTGGATCGCCCCGGATCCTAGACCCGGTGCCTTTTTTATTTGGGAATTAAACCATTTTCAAATGATAAACATATGAAAAAGGGCAGCAGTGTGGAGTAGTGGTTAGGGCACTGGACTCTTGACCGGAGGGTTGTGGGTTCAATCCCCAGTGGGGGACACTGCTGTTGTACCCTTGAGCAAGGTACTTTACCTAGATTGCTCCAGTAAAAACCCAACTGTATAAATGGGCAATTGTATGTAAAAATAATGTGATAACTGTATAATGTGAAATAATGTATAATGTGATATCTTGTAACAATTGTAAGTCGCCCTGGATAAGGGCGTCTGCTAAGAAATGAATAATAATAATAAAAAAAAAACACCTGAAAATTAAAAATGCAAAGGTTGGTGTTCAGCTACCGACACCAACAATAAGGTATGAAACCAGCAAGCATATATGGGATCTGCTGTAAATCCAGGTCGGTACATTAGGTCTAAAAACAAACACGCTGTCCCTCTTTCTTAAAGACACGATCCGTTACCTTTGTGTTTACAAATGAAACGATTATTATTATTATTATTATTATTATTATTATTATTGTATCCAGGTTAACACAGAATACCTTGGCTGTTCAGAAAGAAGGCTCTAGAATATTGTTTCACATTTAAAAAGAAATAAAGAAATAAAGCTTGGGTGCTTGGTAGCACGGCAGCCAAATCTATGAGCCTTCCGACTTCCCCTGGGTTTAAATCACCTGTGCTTGTTATACCTGTGAGCTCTCTGTCTTTACCTGTGCTTGTTATATCTGTTAGCTCTCTGTCTTTACCTGTGCTTTTTATATCTGTTAGCTCTCTGCCTTTACCTGTGCTTGTTGTATCTGTTAGCTCTCAGCCTTTACCTGTGCTTCTGTTATATCTGTGCATGGTGAAGATTAAAAAAGAAAGATAATAATAAATCATACATGAGCTAGACAAGAAATATGCATATCCTGCCTTTAGCAGCCAGTGCCAGTATGTTAATGCTCCCTGTGGTAATTGCTACTGAGTGAAGACCTTCAAAGGGTCTTTTCATGAGGTATGCTGAATAAATTCCATGAATTATAATGATAGTGGCAATAGTATCATTTACAAGTAGTCTAGCTAGGGAGCTCTGAGCACCCACCCTCGGCCTATGCATTGCTCCCATGATGCTTCAGTCCATTGTTGCTATGGGAAAGAAAATGGTAACCACATCCAATTATCTGTGTGATATTTGTTCCAAATCCACTATGTAGCTGAACTGGTAATGACTTAGTGTTTTGGTAAAAACAGAGGTAACAAAAAAAGGGCAACCGCCCCTCTTGCTCTTTTGGTTGTTAGTATCTTATTGATCCCAGAATCTCATCAAGCAGCTTCTTGAAGGATCCTAGGGTGTCAGCTTCAAAAACATTACTGGGGAGTTGGTTCCAGATTCCCACAATTCTCTGTGTAAAGAAGTGCCTCCTATTTTCTGTTCTGAATGCCCCTTTATCTAATCTCCATTTGTGACCCCTGGTCCTTGTTTCTTTTTTCAGGTTGAAAAAGTCCCCTTGGTCAGCATTGTCAATACCTTTTAGAATTCTGAATGCTTGAATCAGATCGCGCGTAGTCTTCTTTGTTCAAGACTGAATAGATTCAATTCTTTTAGCCTATCTGCATACAACATGCCTTTTAAACCAGGAATAATTCTGTTTTTTCTTCTTTGCACTCTTTCTAGAGCAGCAATATCCTTTTTGTAGCGAGGTAACCAGAACTGAACACAATATTCTAGATGAGGTCTTAGTAATGAATTGTAAAGTTTTAAGATTACTTCCCTTGATTTAAATTCAACACTTTTCACTATATATCCGAGCATTTTGTTGGCCTTTTTACAGCTTCCCCACATTGTCTAGATGAAAACATTTCTGAGCCAATATAAACTCCTAGATCTTTTTCATAGATTCCTTCTTCAATTTCAATATCTCCCATATGGTATTTATAATGGACATTTTTATTGCCTGCGTGCAGTACCTTACATTTTTCTATATTAAATGTAATTTGCCATGTGTCTGCCCAGTGCTGTCTAGATCATTTTGAATGACCTTTGCTGCTGCAATGTTGTTTGCCACTCGTCCTATTTTTGTGTTGTCTGCAAATTTAACAAGTTTGCTTACTATACCAGAATCTAAGTCATTAATGTAGATTAGGAAGAGCAGAGGACCTAATACTGATCCCCGTGGTACTCCACTGGTTACCTCGTTCCATTTTGAGGTTTCTCCTTTAATCAGTACTTTCTGTTTTCTACATGTTAACCACTCCCTAATCCATGTGCATGCATTTCCTTGAATCCCTACTGCATTCAGTTTGAGAAGTAATCTTTTATGCAGCACTTTGTCAAAAGCTTTCTGGAAATCTAAATAAATCATGTCATATGCTTTGCAATTATGCATTGTCGATGTTGCATCCTCAAAAAAATCAAGCAGGTTAGTTAGACACAATCTCCCTTTTAAAACCATGCTGACTGTCTCCCAGAATTCTGTTACTATATAGGTAATTTTCCATTTTGGATCTTATTATAGTTTCCATAAGTTTACATATAATAGAAGTCAGGCTTATTGGTCTGTAGTTACCTGGTTCGGTTTTGTCTCCTTTTTTGTGGATCGGTATTACGTTTGCAATTCTCCAGTCTGTCGGTACGACCCTTGTGTCAAGAGACTGTTGCATGATCTTGGTTAGTGGTTTGTAAATAACTTCTTTCATTTCTTTGAGTATGTGGCAAAGTGGTGAGTGAATACAGGTGCATGCAGTGCAGAGTGGATAGAAAACAGACAGACAATGATTTCCAGGTGCAAGGGTGTTTATTGGTTTATTGAACAATGTCCAGAGCCTTATGGCGAACACCTTTAAATGATAATGTTGGAGTGATACAGAGACGTGTATCACTTGGTATTTGTAAATCCCCGGGTTTGACCCGCAACCAAAAGTCCAGTTTTACACACCAACACTAAACACAAAACACATAAACACAGTTCTTAGTGACAGTAAATAAGTGCTAGTGGTGTATTACAGTTCTCCGTGAAATGCAGGGGTGAAAGTGATGTCCGGGTTTATGCTGGCTTTCGCTACAGCTCCGGATCGTGCTCCTGGTAGTTTATTGAAAAACAGACAACAGTTAACAAACACTAACAAACACAAGCCAAAACTCATGGTTCACGACACTGCAACACAGACTCCTTGTAGGTTTGAAAAACTAATCATTTACCAAGGAACAGATCACTTACACTACGACCTCTATTTATAACTTTGCTTATGACCCCTAGGTTAACGAGCGCATACGCTCCTCCAATCCATGCCGTTTCCCGTCCGAGTCATTGAGTTTGGGTACCTTAGCTCCGCCCCCTTCCTAAATGACCGACTTCCACCTACCCTAAGGAATAAATTGTCATGCCATTTAGTTAAGGGTACTCTGTTCCTTTTACACAGCTCCCTCACAGGTCGGGAGGGAGATCTAATACCGAGAATCATTCAATCTCTGTCACATATCCCACCGCTCAGAGTGGAGCCGAAGGAACACTCGGCTAAACCTACCTTTCCCATTACTCCCCCCTCCCGGGAAAAATAATACGCATTTTGGTGGTCTTTCCCCACATGGTGTATCATGTGGTACATGAATGCCAGATACCACTGAGTTAGGGTTTAATCTTTACTCTGTTCTGCTAAATGTGGGATTTTCTTTCCTGTGCTTTGTAAACAAGTGCCCTGTGTACACACCGACAAGCAGTTTTAAGTGCAGTTCTGTCTACTTCACAATGTCTGTCAACTATCGTTCACATTAAATTACAAACCATTGGCCAGTATGGCTTAAGGCCAGCATTATATCTTTCTGGATAATTATTACTACTGTTACACCATATGTTCATCTTATTCAGTACTATAGGCATAATCCATAACTCAATCACAAATACAAAGGCAACGAAAGGCACAAGTGAAATGCATGAAGAATATAATCAGTTTAATACAATTAAAACATTAAGGGTTAATACTGCAGTATATCAGCAGTTTGATGCAATTCTTTGTATTGTTTTTTGTATTTGTGTGTTCCGGTTGTTATTCTGCATCAATTCAGAGCCATGGCAGATTGTATCCCGTAAACACGGTTAAAAATTCACTCAGGGGAAATGCATAGGAGGAGGTTTTATATTATTTGGGTTTTACATATTTGCTTCCAGGATATCCCTGGAGCCACTGATTCAAATCCATTACCTAGACATTGGTTTTACAGATAATAAATATGCATTCGAATATTCAACGGAGCTGTGAACATTCCAGATCAAATTGGTTTTGGTGATTTCTGTTATCCGCGGAATATAATTATTTAAAAACTTGCAAGAAGCACCCAGCTGTATTTGTCTTTAAAACCTGGGGACGGGGTGCTTGCCTTGCTGACATCAAGTGCTGGATGTCTCAAAACCTCCTAATGTTGAATTCAGATAAAACAGAGGTTATGTTTGTAGGCTCCCATAACCAACTAAAAAATGTAAGATTGCATGAGTTTGACCCTAGCAGTCTTTTATCAAATCCTAAAACTGAAGTAAAAAATGTGGGGGTTCTCTTTGATCCTGATTTATCATTTGAGTCTCATATTAGGGAAGTTTCTAAAGTATCCTTCTATCACTTGAGAAACAAAGCCAAACTGAGACCTATTATCTGACGCCGAGAGACTAACACATGCCTTTGTTTCTTCAAGAATTGATTACTGTAATGCACTCCTCTCTGGCATCCCAAAACGTGCGGTGTCCCGCCTACAGCTTGTTCAGAATACCGCTGCTAGAATTTTGACTAAAACCAAAAAAAAAATAGCATATCACCCCTGTTTTAGCCTCCTTGCATTGGCTCCCTGTTCAATATAGAATTGATGTTAAAATCTTATTATTGACCTATAAAGCCTTGAATGGAGCAGCACCTAGCTATTTGCAGGAGCTACTGACCACGTAGCTCCCAAATCGCACTCGTAGATCACAGGAAGCGGGGCTGCTTGTTGTTCCCAGGGTCAATAAAATCAATATGGGAGGGAGGTAGGGCTTTTTCTTTTAGAGCCCCTAAACTATGGAATGCTCTACCTCCATGTGTTAGGGAAGCTGGGTCTGTGGGTATTTTTAAGTCTAAACTTAAAACACATTTTTATAAAATGGCATTTTTGTCTTAGTGGTTTTAATGCAACATAATTGCTAGCTTTTAATGATTATTATTATTATTATTATTATTATTATTATTATTATTATTATTATTATTATTATTATTATTATTATATTTTGTATTTTATTGTATTTTTATGCATTTATGTACAGTGCCTTGTGATACTTTGGTATGAAAGGTGCTATATAAACGAAATAAATAAATAAATAAATAAATCCAATCCCCACCCCTAGTGTTGCTGTAAATGATCTGAAGTCATATATACCACTGCATAAAACACAGGGAAGAAAATCAAAAGCTGCTTGCTGGTCTGGTCCTGGGGTTTCAAACAAACACGCGAGTGGCGCTAGTTCTGGGGTGTTATCCAGCATATGCAATGGAGTCCAGCTGTGACTGCTGTTATGAATCGTAATCCCTGCAGAGGAGACCAGCTTCAAAGCCATATAACTGATCTGGTTAAGATCGCTGGAATGGGGAGTGTGTGGTCTCCTGGCACACACGGGTAACCTTGTGGTACCAGAGTGCGTCTTAACCTGTGTAGGAAAAGCATGGGGATATCTAGCATGGGATAAATGTTTGTTATTCCACATAAGTGGGATAACAGAAGTGGAATCACATAAGTTATGAATGTATCTTTGCTTCCATGCCAATCCAGTGGTGTGCTGCTGAAATTCAGGATGGAGCTGGGCTTCGATATCAAACAATACCGCCACCGATACATGTTTGAGAACAACTTTAAAATGCCTGAAATCATTTCAGATTTCTATTGCTGTTTTGATTTGGGTTTCGACTTCCTTGAGAACGAGTTTAGCCAAAAAATGCCAGTTACCAATCCCAACTGACAGACTGAGCTAAAGGTTCTGTCTAAAAATGCGAAGAGGCCATAAACAGGGCTCGAAATGAATCCGCAATGAAGCAGAGTGTATTGAAAATGAAAGTAAAGACCCGACAGGTAAAATAATCCCTTGAAGTCATTGATTTAATATAAAAAATGTACAAATGATATTGCGATTATTTAAATATACTTGTGGTATAAACAGATTATTGAATGATCTTTTGTGGTATAAACAGATTATTGAATGATCTTTTGTGGTATAAACAGATTATTGAATGATCTTTTGTGGTATAAACAGATTATTGAATGATCTTTTGTGGTATAAACAGATTATTGAATGATCTTTTGTGGTATAAACAGATTATTGAATGATCTTTTGTGGTATAAACAGATTATTGAATGATCTTTTGTGGTATAAACAGATTATTGAATGATCTTTTGTGGTATAAACAGATTATTGAATGATCTTTTGTGGTAACGGTTTTAATTTGCTTTAGGGTGATATTCTTATATACACTAGGAAATTTTGCTTTAAATTTACATAAACATACTTGTTCAGTAAAACTGCTTCTGGTGTACAGAGGTCAAGGTTGAGAGAGGCGCACTGTCACATTCATGCTGAAAGTAAAATAGTAAGTGCACCAGTAAATGCTTCCTGTGTTAACTGTTATTCTGTTAACTTTTGTTCAAGAGTACTGTTTGTGTTTCATATAATGTGACGGGGGGGGGGGGGGGGGGGGGGCGGTGCAATTGCGGAACAACACAGAATATTATTGTTTTTTTATCAGAGGATTATTGTGTTTTTTTTATTAAAACTAGGATCCCTGCTTATCACACACTGGTTAAAGAAGAAGGCATGATTACTAATGAAAACAAACACTGGCCTCCAGGCTGCACATGTGCTTCCTGAACGAGATGGTTTCACATCAAGAGTTCAATTTAACCACAGTGCACCTGTTCAAAGTTTCTGGTACCGGAATCTGCCATCAGAAACTCAGCACCTTTGATTTCCTCCTACAGCCTAAACATTTGCTATGGAAGACAATTCAAACAGCTTGTTGGTTTTGAATGTAAAAAACAGTAATACATGTAAATGGGTCAACTTCTACAAAACAAACAGTACCATCAACAGCACCCCCCCTTTCTGTATTATTATTTTCAACAATGAATTAATATCCCGTCAGCCCCTGTGTGCACAATGTACCATGTTACCAGTGCCTATCCATGTATCTATTCTATAATGCACAATGTTTGCTTCAAAGTTATGGCAGGGCAACTTCTTGAACTCCATAGAGTTCACACAAACTGTTTATAAATTCCTAAAAATGAAATTAAACATGTATGACCGAAGGGGAGATAGAACACACAAAACCAACTTTGATACAATAGAACTGTTTTTTTATAAATATACATTCACATACACAAAAAAAAATAGAAGGGATCTATTGTAGTGGTTTGCTAAAGAAAAGATTACAGCCCAGATTAGACTACGAGGGGATCTCAAGCGAAGCGGGAGGACATGATGATGTTCTTCTGCAGCAATAAATAATATTCTCTGAGTGTACACTGATAGCGGCAGTCTGAATCACCGCAGCTTAATCAGTCAATCAATCAGAACCTTTATTTATCCAGACGAGTCGATTGAGAACAAATTCTCATTTCCAATGATGAACTGGTTAGTTTGAATTACATCACCTATTTCACATGTATCAGCTATTTCACATGTATCCCCTTGTGGAAGGGCATGGCCCTGCCTGTAAATTATATTATTTTGTGGTGTTTTGGTGGTGGTGGCAGGGATGGGGTTAATTTCCTAGCCCTGCCAAAATACATGTGAGAATGTGGCTGGAGCTAAATTGAATAATTGATGATAATTAGGCTCCAGCCACATGCTATTTAAGGAGAGGAAAAGCCTTTGTTTGGAGAGGAGTTTTTGGTGAGTGTGTGTGGGTATTATTTTTAAAGCTTGGTAGTGAAGGTGCATGTTTTTTAAACCTTCTGCAACTAGTAAAAAAAAAAAAAAAAAAAAAAAAATCAGTTTGGGGCCCAATTCGCAAAATCTTAAAATTGCTTATGATTTACTGACATAAAACAAAAAATGAACAACTTCCTTGAGATCATTTTGGACAATGATTAATCTGACCTAAATAAATAGTTATATTTTGAATAAACAAAAGAAAACAACATAATTTTATTTAAAATGATATAGTTTGCAACTTGAATTAAGAAGCTGGCAACAAATGGAGTGTACATACGATCGTATGTTGATTGATAATGACAAACTTTCTGTTTTTTCCATCATCCATACAGTGATCGTACATCAAAGTTTTGTTTAGCGGGTTATACAATGACTGTCACTTTTCAATGTCACTCTGAGGGTCTGACCCATGCAATGCGGGTTACTTTGGTGGCCTGGGATACCTGACCCCACTCCCTGAGGAAAGCTGGAGGCCTGCAGCAGTATTCCCTGGGCGCTCCTCGTGGAAATGTTCGGGAGGGAGGGCCGGGATGCAGCTTCAGCTCAGAACACGTGTGTTCAATTCCTGAAGTGCAGCAGCTGTGGGAATGCTGGCTGCTTGACCCTCCACGTTGTGCACCACCTCTGCCTTCAAAACATGACATTACTTCTGCAACTCATCTACTGACATGCAGGAGGTTTCAGCCAAAGCAGGGAAAACACATGGCGGGACATTTAGAAGCAGTCTGTCGTATTATTATTATTATTATTATTATTATTATTTTATGTATTTATTTATTTATTTATTTATTTTAATTGTTAGGCAACCAGTCAAAAATATAGCTATCGCTTATTTACTGTAGGGGCTATTTTGAAATGACAGTTTGTTCCCGTGTTAACGGAATTGAGTATTAAAGTAGCGTACAATAAGTGTCTAGGGCTGCATGTTCACAATGATTGTATTAGCAGCAACTGGTTTAAAGGGCTCTGTTTTAAGCAGATCCAATTAGACAATGCTTCCCCAGGGGCATAGAGTAATAGGAATGGTTTGTAGACCATTCCTTTTGATGGTCAGTTATCATGGATTCTGAATTGTCTGGATGCCCACATTAGTTCAGTAGTTAAGATGTCTTACTTTCAGCTGCGTAATATAGCTAAATTGAGACCAATCTTGTCTGGCAAAGATACTGAAATGCTGGTGCATGCTTTTGTGATATCCAGATTAGACTACTGTAATGCTCTGTTTTCTGGCCTACCGGAGTCTACATTACAGCGGCTCTAGCTTGTTCATAATGTGGCAGCTAGAGTGCTTGCAAGCATGCATCGCTCACAGCACATCACTCCTGTTCTCAAGTCACTGCACTGGTTTAAGATCCTGTTTAAGATCCTGCTTCTTACTTATAAAGCCCTTCATGAATCTGGGCCTTTGTATCTGCAGGATCTGATTGTACCTTGTACCAGTCGCACTCTACGGTCCGCAAGTGCTGATCTTTTGGTCATCCCTCGTAGTCACTTAAAATCAGGAGGAGGAAGAGCTTTTAGTTGTTGCGAGCCTCGTCTCTGGAACTCTATTCCAAGTGATATCAGAGGTGCAGCTACAATTGAATCTTTTAAGTCAGGTTTAAAGATGTATCTGTTTTCACGTGCTTACTGTTAGGCTGGGTTGTTAGCCATTTGTTTTTAGGTCTTGTTCTAAAGCGCCCTGGGATGCTTCGCATGAAGAGCGCTATATGAGAGCAAATTCTATTGTATTGTAGAGATTAAGTAGAACGAATATGCGTAGCAGTTGTATGTAGTACAGTCAACTCAACCCTCTTTATACTGCCAGGTAAGGGCCATGGGCAAAAATGGGCAGTAAGCAAGGGTGGCGTTATAGTGAGGGTCAACAACAAAAAACACACACACACACAACCTTCTATGTTTGCAATAAATTCAAACATTTAATTTTTTTTGTTTTACGATTACAGTATCTCCAGGCCATTTTAAGTAAATTAAGTAAACCACCTTTTAAATACATTCTGTTTTCACCATTAGTGAATTATCAAACAAAATGAAAACATAAATAAATGTAAAAATAACAACAGACACAGGAAATGTCTCCTTGTACTGGACAGAGCGGTCTTTAGCAGAAATATTTGCGGTCTTTCATGCAGTTGGTGTCTTTTTCGCTGAAGACATTTTAAAGAAACCGTGAAGCTCTATGCAGTGTGTGTTCAATCATTTACCGGAAGCAAACTGAACCAGCTGCCACGTTTTAGATGCAATGTAACAGGGAGTGCGTCAATAAGGCAAAAATTTGCTGAATTTACTTTTAAGTGATAAATATGTATATCTACACTATTCTTTCCGAAATGGGAATTTTGACGGGTAACTACATATTACACAACAATGGGTAGATTTCAAGGAAATCGCGAAATCCGTGATAATATTGAAAAAAATAGAGCATTAATTATAATACAATATTAGCTCAATAAACTACTATCTGCTGTGAAATGGGAGGCAAAGCAAAGAAATCCATATTTTCTTGCAGGTTTGGACTGCCTCTAATTATTATCCTTTTAAAATAGGCTTTTTACTAGTTTTGTAAAACAAAGAACAGTTTTATATGTGATCCATTGTGTCAATCCTTAATTGCAGAATTAAATTTATACCAAGTGCCTAGGCGGTGACAGTGCCTTTCAAAAATACTGAACCACCACTTCAGCCCTAATCTTGTGCCAGTTTTTAGAACTGCTGCTAAATGTAGAACTGCAGTGTACAGCTATAATAATCACATTAAAAAATACACATTTTAAAATAACCCTGGCAATCAGATGCACTTCTGGTAAAATCATACACTCCTGCAGTGAAGACGCCCAGCGCTCTGCAATATTACTCTTTTTTTCTCTCTTCATGCAATTTGAATTGTTTGACTTCTGTGGAGTTAGCAGAAGTAAAAATACAGATCATCCCACACAGCCCATCTGTGTCTTATCACGCACACACACACACACACACACACACAGATGCCTGCTGTCTCCTCCTCTCCCAGGCGTATCGAAAAGGAACCTCTGTCTTTTTTTATTTCCAGTAACCCTCATTTTGCAAGGTCAGCCGAGGCATATTATATTATATAATCATGTTATTTTTTAAAGCTGTAGCAAAATAAAATGCTAATTTGGAGGTTTGTACTATATCTGGTTTTTATCTGTTTAATTGCAGTGCCTTTTTTATCTGGTAAACTGAAGCATTTCTGAAGGTTGTTTATGTATCTGCTGATTTTCCACCATGTTACAGTATCGCTCCCTTGCCATCCTCTTACAGTATCTCTCCCTTTCCATCCTCTTACAGTATCGCTCCCTTTCCATCCTCTTACAGTATCGCTCCCTTTCCATCCTCTTACAGTATCGTTCCCTTTCCATCCTCTTACAGTATCATTCCATTTCCATCCTCTTACAGTATCGCTCCCTTTCCATCCTCTTACAGTATCACTCCCTTTCCATCCTCTTACAGTATCGCTCCCTTTCCATCCTCTTACAGTATCGCTCCCTTTCCATCCTCTTACAGTATCGCTCCCTTTCCATCCTCTTACAGTATCGCTCCCTTTCCATCCTCTTACAGTATCGCTCCCTTTCCATCCTCTTACAGTATCGCTCCCTTTCCATCCTCTTACAGTATCGCTCCCTTTCCATCCTCTTACAGTATCGTTCCCTTTCCATCCTCTTACAGTATCACTCCCTTTCCATCCACTTACAGTATCGCTCTTTTGCCATCCTATCAGTATCACTCCCTTTCCATCCTCTTACAGTATCGCTCTCTTGCCATCCTGTTGCAGTATCACTCCCTTTCCATCCTCTTACAGTATCACTCCCTTTCCATCCTCTTACAGTATCGCTCCCTTTCCATCCTCTTACAGTATCACTCCCTTGCCATCCTGTTGCAGTATCTTTCCCTTGCCATCCTGTTGCAGTATTGTTCCCTTGCCATCCTGTTACAGTATTGTTTCCTTGCTTCACTGGTGTCTTGCGGCACCCCCCATCACTCCAAATGAAGGTGAGATCCATCCTGCAATGCCTCTGAGCCCTGAGCTCCACCGAGTATCACAGGAGCCGCATCACAAGATAACGCCAGGGCCGTGTCTTGCAATCAACTTCAGCTTTACACTAACGTCAAATCCCTTGGTGCCTTTTTATTTCAATCATTCCATGATGCAATGCTTGCCTCCTGTGCACCGTTTCAGAAAGTAGATCATGCTGACAGTCTTACTTAAATACCTTCCCAAATGTGGCCTACAATGTATACCTGCCTGCCCGCCCGCCTGCCTGGCCGCCCGCCTACCTGCCTGCCCGCCCGCCTGACTGCCTGCTTACCTGGCCGTCTGCCCGCCTTCCCCTACATCATCATAAGAGCTAAGCATCCTTCTACCTCTAATACTAGCAGTGGGAGCTTATAAATTACATCTTCCCAGAGCTTTTATTATACTGCAAACAGTTTATAGGAAACACCTAAAGTTATAAAAACAGGCTATTACAGGTGAATTAGCACTGTGCACTTTTGGATATTTAGGAATGTTGAATTTAGTTGACAAGGGGCTATACACTCCAAGCGGATTCTACAGAGCTAAGCCTTTGCTAACAGTTTATTGAATCACAATACAGCATGCATTCTCAGTAAAGTAAGGTCTTGTAGCGTATTTCAAAGGAGGAAAAAACTACAAGTTACCTCTGGTGCCCCGGATACACTTTTCAGTGACTCAGGTTACACTCTGCCCTTACCTTTACGTTTCACTGCATTTCCTCAGAAACTGGCTCCAAGTATTAGTCCAGAGAGTAACAAGGGACTAGCAAGCATGTAAATACCTTTTCCACAAATACATCAAATAAAGTAAGCAATACGTTTGTTTGTACTGTTAATAAACCAGGACACACAAATTTGTCTGAATCAAACTTGAAACCAATAGATTGGCTTATTCTTTATTGTCTATTGTAATCCACAAATTGAAAACAATTCACACCTGTTTAAAAAAAAAAAAAAAAAAAAAAATTAAGATTTTAAAAATGATGGAATGCTTAGAAAGCAGGGTAGTCCAGTCCTGATTGCTTGTGTTTCTGACCCTGCAACCTCAGGTGGGGTATCATCTTTCTGCACACATGTGCATCAGTAACAAAACCTGAACATCTGGTCAAAGGGGAAACAAGAAGGACTGCAAGGCTTTCGCCAGGCCACTGAATGAATGAACTGCCTCTCACAATGGTGTCTTTGTGTGGCATGAATGGCACTGGAGCTTTCCTTTACCAGATTCACCACAACCAATCGAAGTCCATCTGATTATCTGGTCTTGATGTGTGTGTGTTTATGAAACGGGCAGTGTTGTGTGATACATTGCTGTTAAAGATTGTGTCCCCTGTCAGTGAGATGAGATTTGATGTGTGTGTTTATGAAACAGGCAGTGTTGTGTGATGCATTGCCATTACAGATTCTGTACCCTGTCAGTGATGAGGTTAAAAGGTCAAAAACCAAGAATACAGACAAGCCTTTTGCATTGTGTTTAAGAGGCTTGCTTGCGGTGTGCGGGGTTGCCGGTTCGAGCCCAGCCTCTGCCCTGTTACATCTGAATAAACTCTAAACCTAACTCTCCGCCCTGTTACACTTACATGACCTGTGTTAGTCCTCACTTGATTGGGATGCACCTAATCTACTAATGACTAGTAAAGAGTGAAGTCAGGTGTTTATTAACTTGTTCGGCACATGGGATGGATTTTAATACTAGTTGTAATTTTAAACGTACAAATGCCTTAAAGTTCAACAAAATCCAATACAGATTGAAGAAGGTTATGGATTTCCAGGTACTGGCCAGCGTATTACAGCTAGAAATCGCTAAATTGTTGTAACCACAGCAATGCAGTATTAGCTGCAGGGCCTTAATTCCGTACCCATTTGAATGCCACTTCTGATAAGATAGTTTTGGAAGTTTACCAAAATCATAATACTCTAACAACTCCAACTCCAACTCCATTCCTCCAACAAGGTCACTTCCATCTCTGGGAGAATCACAGTACCAGTGCTGTGAGCGTGCATGTGTGTAAGATCACATTGCAGCCCCTGTCCTTTTGAGGGCACACAGTGCTGTGAGTGTGCATGTGTGTAAGATCACATTGCAGCCCCTGTCCTGTTGAGGGCACACAGTGCTGTGAGCGTGCATGTGTGTAAGATCACATTGCAGCCCCTGTTCTGTTGACTGAAGGCTTCAGTCTCCAGTTACATTACTTTAGCACCCTGAAAGCTGCAGTGTCCCTTATTCATGAACAAATTTACACAGTAATATAACTATTGGTCCCCCTCCCATTAGTTAAACTTCTTTTGCTTTCTAATTTACCATAAAACATGCCTTGTTGGCTGTCCAGTTTGTCTACATCCAACAAAGGTAGTTTTCAGATATTCCTCCGTAGCTTTTTGTTGTTTAGATATAGGCATATGAAACATACGATGCAGGCGTATACACAGCAATAAAAACGGAGTCACTATGAACTGAACAAGATTTCCACCTACTCTCACACGTCACAGTGACTGGGAGATCACAATCATATATCTAAGCTGTTATCCTCAAGATGTATAATTATATTTATAAAACCTACACCTAAAAATTCATTTTTTCTGCACGCAATGACCTACTTTAATAAATAAAACCGGTTTTTTAAAACTGTATTCTCTACTAGCACTAATCCACTTCAAACAATAAAAAGGCTTTAACATGTTGCTAAGCAACATATGTCAAGTGGCAGCTGGTACTCTTGTCTTAACTGCTAAAACACTGTAAGTCATTTGATATACCTGTCCTGTGGACGAGAGTCTTCGGTAACATGACTTCAGCAGATTTAATGAGCATTAAATTCCTCACAAATTATCTAAAATCTTAAAATCCTGTGGTAGAGTAGCACTGCAGTGAAGGCTGACTAGCAGCAGGAATAGCAGTCACAGAGGTGGAAGACTGCAGTTAAGCATGGCTGTGGACTTGTATTAACAAATTAAACAACACAACACAAGCAGGGCAGCAGTGTGGAGTAGTGGTTAGGGGCTCTGGACTCTTGACCGGAGGGTTGTGGGTTCAATCCCCAGTGGGGGACACTGCTGTTGTACCCTTGAGCAAGGTACTTTACCTAGATTGCTTCAGTAAAAACCCAACTGTATAAATGGGTAATTGTATGTAAAAATAATGTGATATCTTGTAACAATTGTAAGTCGCCCCGGATAAGGGCGTCTGCTAAGAAATAAGTAGTAATAATAATAATAATAATAATAATAATAAATCAATGCACCCAAGAGGAGCCATCACAGGGAGCACAACCTGCTGCTCCCAGTCCTTTCACTAAACTAAAAGAATCCCTAAACAACGGGGCTGGCTCCTCTTATATACCAATCAATCAATCAATCAATCAATCAATCAGCACCAGGCCACATTCTGCACATGGATTTGGCAGGGATGGGATTTTAAAGTAGTGATAAAGAGAGAGAGACATCACAAACTGCTCTGAAAATGAAGAGGCAGCAGCCTTTGCTCCATGTGTGTGACCTTCCTGTTGTATACTCCTGTGACTGTGGAGTGAATCCTGACTCAGAACCCTCCACTACAGCCAGGGCATGAAGAATGGAGCTACAGTACTGTGTGGGGAGTAGGACATTGTACTCCATGTCATCAACAAAGCAGAGACGGAGGTGATAAAAGATTTACCAGCCCTAACTGCGGGTTAAACACACCATGAATGAAACTAAACAAGGAATCACATGGCACAGACTGACAGGGCCAGGCATTAAATCATGCACTGCACTAACTGCTGGCAGATTCCTCGCAGAGAACTGCAAGCAAGACCGGGAGCATGCAATGCAATCAAAGCCTCACTTTATCTTCAAAAGGTTAATTGCAAATGCAATTCAGATGCCTTTTACACAGATGCTTTTTACACGGGGCTCTTCATTTTCGTTTTTATTTTTGTTTCTTTTTTTGAGCCGACTCCTTTCAGTTACACTCTTGTGAAAGTGTTGATTGTGAAACACGTTCACTTTAGTTTTTTCTCCTGTAACTTGATTGAGACTTGATATGATTCTTTCTGTTTCATTGACAATGTAAAAAAAAAGGCAACCCCTTGTTTTTAATTAAAATTGAACGTAAGTAGCAAGTGAAGATACATTTATTTAATTAAATCGTAATTAAGAGGAAACTATTATTTGCAAAACAGGTTTTAAAATTTTTGAAGCAAGTCGTTAAGATTTTTAATCTGGGAAAAGCAATTTAACTGAACTCTCTTTTTGTGTTCGGTTTGAATTTTTACATTACCAATGAAATAGAATCATCGTCTCATTCAAGTTACGGGAGAAAAAAACTAAAGCAATCTTGCTGCACAATCAACGCTTTTCCAAGAGGGGCATCACGTGGCCAAAAATAAAAACTGAAAACGAAGAGTCCTACTTTTACATTAACAGGGGTCTCCACATGTACTTTTTATACTTAGAACTTTAAAGTCTATTTCAAAGCTCCTTTCCAAATTTCCACTCTAGTGCACTGGGGTTTAAGATCTGTTTTCTAAATCAGTGCAGGAAGAGTGATAAAATTAAAATAAAACAACTAACAAGTGCTCTGGCTTTTCTGTTCCGTACCACATCATGGATCGTTATTGCTGTGTTACCTGTTTGACAATGTGGGCAATCATCCTGACGCTATCAGTGCACTGGAGCAGACATTTTGAAAATAGCTTTTAAACAGACTTTAAAGTTATCAGTGAACAAAGCTATCAGAATATGAACAGTGAAAAGAAAAATGACAGGAACGTTATCTAAACAGTTAAAACAACTTCAACAATAAATAAATAAACAAGCAAATAAATAATTAATTGACCAGTGGCTGTGATGAAAGTCAGTTTGATGCCATTTATCAAACCCGCCTACCTAAACGAACTGGGGTCGTGTTTTCAGAGCTCTTACTCCAGTGTTTAAGTAACCCCTGATTACCAGCAAAGCTCTTTGAATCAGCAGGTCGTCCCAAGCAGACTCGTTAACAGCACACCTTTATTTGGAATTGAGAAAGCAGCTATGTCATTTTGAAAGGGTTTTGTTGTTGAATTATACAGTAGCAGGATCAGGTTGACAAAAGACCAGTTCTTCCTGCAAAGGGTTTTGCTAATGTACAGCGCAACTGACAGCGCTAACTGCTGGTTTGCTTGTATGCCAGGCCAAGCAGCAATATAGCAATGCATCATATAAAGCAATCCAGCCACCAGCCTGTGT
Source organism: Acipenser ruthenus (assembly GCF_902713425.1). NCBI lineage: Eukaryota > Metazoa > Chordata > Actinopteri > Acipenseriformes > Acipenseridae > Acipenser > Acipenser ruthenus. The sequence goes on along the minus strand of NC_081191.1, from coordinate 93,000,154 downwards.
TCTCTGTCAGCAAATGTACAAACACTCAGGCCACTAATGGCTTCCCTGGAGCTGGAAATCCCAGAGGGGGGTTATGGGCCTCAGCCCCTCCTCCTGCTTCTTTTTACAGTCCTGTTTAAGGAGTTATAGCAAATTACAATCCATTGGCTCCCTTTGCTAATTACTACAGTCAGTGACAATTATTTCTGAATGTAATGCTTGTTCAGCAGTTTATTCCAGTGAAAAACTCTTATGAATATAAATATTCCCCTTCCAGCATTGCGGTGTGGCTAGACAAAGGCACTAACTTAACACACGTGTCTTTTAAAGTCTCCAAGTGAAAACAGTCTTTTAGAACCTGGGTATCAACCTGCAATTATAGCAGGTTCTCATAACAGCTTCCTTGAAGATACAATTATTACCTATCATTCATTATCCTGAGAATGGTCCAATTCTACTTATTGCCCTTCTCTGTAACACAGTTAAATGGAATTATTTATACTGTGAGCACTCCCACTCCCAACACATACAAGCATTGATAAATAAAGCATCTAGAGGGTTCTTATATATTCTTTACTAGTGTTCAATACTTGGTTTTTGTTTTTCTGTGTGTAAATGGTGGGGGTCTGGCACGCCTGTGAAAATCCTTCAGTTGCCAATTCTTATCTGAAATGCAATCTACATTGATTGCAAGCAAATACTCCCAGTTACAATACAGTGCATAATTTAGTGAGCTTTGGTTTCAGCTGGACTTGTTGATAGACTGGAGCCAGTTTGAGCCACACCAGAACACAGCAGGATTGGTTTCTGACAAGGGTCTTTTAATTTCCAGGTTCTGATGAACCCAGACTGGGCCCAACCCACAAGTAACAACTCGCTGAGAGTGATCCAGCATACCCCTTTATTAACACACAAGTAAACTGCTGCTTTATCAACACACACACACACACACGCACACACACACACACACACACAAACACGTGTGACCTAAATATATTTATGTTTAATTATAGACAATACTAATGGTATGTAGGAATCCTGCACACACTGTCAGTATGAATTCATTCGAACAGAAGATGCATCTCATTTCCATTGTGTTCCTGGTTCAGCCACGCTGAGCAAAGCACCAGAACAGGTTTACAGCCATTATTAATGAACCCCTTAGGGTACACAAAGAACTGAGCACTTGTTCAAACACTTTCTTCTTAAAATACATTTGAGAGCGACTCAAGTATCACGAGGAGGAAACTGACAATTTGGATGATCAGATTCAACCTGTCAGTAAATCTTAAACCTTGTTTCATGCACCAAATTGCAAAAATAAGAAAGTTAGCATAATGGTATTTGTGGGAATACATATGTCCCTTGTACATTGAAGAGTTAAGGAGCAGACAGCAACTGATTGAAATTTTGTATCTATTTTTTTTTACCCATAAAATATACCAGCAGTGTGGAGTAGTGGGCAACAGTGTGGAGTAGTGGTTAGGGCTCTGGACTCTTGACCGGAGGGTCGTGGGTTCAATCCCAGCTGGGGGACACTGCTGCTGTACCCTTGAGCAAGGTACTTTACCTAGATTGCTCCAGTAAAAAAAAACAACTGTATAAATGGGGAATTGTATGTAAAAATAATGTGATATCTTGTAACAACTGTAAGTCGCCCTGGATAAGGGCATCTGCTAAGAAATAAATAATAATAAAAAATAATAATAATAATACCAAGCAGCAATAATGGTAATAAATAACCCGCTACCCCCTTCAACGCCTTCTTGATGAAATAGTTTTTTTTCTGAGATGTATTTTAGTGACTCTATTATGTAAATGCTTTGAAGCCATAACCATTTGATACATTTCCATTGACTGTGAGTCAAAGACCTTCTTTCAGTGTTATCTTCTCTGCTTGAAGTGCAGATTGCAAAACAAAGTCTCTCATTCCTGTGTTGTGTAGGCACACATGAGAAATATTTAATTACAAAACAGGCCCTACCGGTGCAGCAGTCTGTCTCTCCAGCCTCCGATACAACCTTCCAAACTGGAGCCACAGCCGTGGGGATCGTATTACAACTGGACCAGGAACACAATCCTGCACAACCCCCAGGGATCCTACAACTGGACCAGGGACACAAGCCTGCACAACCCTCAGGGATCCTACAACTGGACCAGGGACACAAGCCTGCACAACCCCCAGGGATCCTATTACAAATGGACTAGGAACACAAGCCTGCACAACTCCCAGGGATCCTATTACAACTGGACCAGGAACACAAGCCTGCACAACCCTCAGGGATCCTACAACTGGACCAGGAACACAAGCCTGCACAACCCCCAGGGATCCTACAACTGGACCAGGGACACAAGCCTGCACAACCCCCAGGGATCCTATTACAAATGGACTAGGAACACAAGCCTGCACAACTCCCAGGGATCCTATTACAACTGGACCAGGAACACAAGCCTGCACAACCCTCAGGGATCCTACAACTGGACCAGGAACACAAGCCTGCACAACCCTCAGGGATCCTACAACTGGACCAGGGACACAAGCCTGTACAACCCCCAGGGATCCTATTACAACTGGACCAGGGAACACAAGCCTGCACAACCCCCAGGGATCATACAACTGGACCAGGGACACAAGCCTGCACAACCCCCAGGGATCCTTCAACTGGACCAGGGACACAAGCCTGCACAACCCCCAGGGATCCTACAACTGGACCAGGGACACAAGCCTGCACAACCCCCAGGGATCCTATTACAAATGGACTAGGAACACAAGCCTGCACAACTCCCAGGGATCCTATTACAACTGGACCAGGAACACAAGCCTGCACAACCCCCAGGGATCCTTCAACTGGACCAGGGACACAAGCCTGCACAACCCCCAGGGATCCTACAACTGGACCAGGGACACAAGCCTGCACAACCCCCAGGGATCCTACAACTGGACCAGGGACACAAGCCTGCACAACCCCCAGGGATCCTACAACTGGACCAGGGACACAAGCCTGCACAACCCTCAGGGATCCTATTACAAATGGACCAGAGAACACAAGCCTGCACAACCCTCAGGGATCCTATTACAACTGGACCAGAGAACACAAGCCTGCACAACCCCCAGGGATCCTATTACAACTGGACCAGGGACCTGGCACCTACTGCATTGATAATTGCTGAAAAACTGCATATTATTATTATTATTATTATTATTATTATTATTATTATTATTATTATTATTATTATTATTATTATTTAACCATTTCATGCATTAAATATTGAAAATACCTGGACACATAATAAATATATTTTTCATTCAATTTGTTCCCATTGCTTCAGTAGTATCTTCATATGAGGTCGTCATGCATTTCCGTCTTCCATATGTCTCCATATAAAAGACTACAAGAGAATGTCTTTTTATCCATCGCCATATGAGGTATACCAAAAACTGGTCATCTCTTTAAAAACCTTGAAGGTAAATGCATTCTTCTGTAAAGGTCAAAAAGTATAATATAGTCTAAACTGTCCAGAGCAACTGAAATATTGATTTGAAGACTTTTGTAAACTGATGGTACATTTACAGTGAGTTCCTTTGAAAGGCATGGTGACAGGATCACCCCTAAAGTAACATTATGAGAAAACCAGCTGCAGACAGACAGTTAGAAGAGCACATTACACTAGCTATCACTCGTGTGTCTGTTAGATGAATACTGTACATACAAGTGGAGACGATACATACTCATATTAAAGTTACAGCACCACGCTGATAAAAGCATGCAATTGTGTGTATGCATCAGTAATTCAGAATTTCACCTTGGGTTTATTTCAGCACATGTATCTGAATTAATCAAAACAAGAGAAGAGAAGGAGCAAGTACAGGAGGAAGGAGACTGAAGAGAAGGCATAACAAGTCAGCCAGTAGAGCAGGGGTGCGCAATTCCGGTCCTGGAGGGCCGGTGTCCCTCCTGGCTTTTGTTCCAACCTTGCCCTAAATTACTTAATTGGACCAATTATTACCAATTATTGGTCTAATTAAGTAATTTAGAACACAATTGGAACAAAAGCCAGGAGGGATCCGGCCCTCCAGGACCGGAATTGTGCACCCCTGCAGTAGAGGATGAGTGGAGAGGGTGAGAGGGAACATAAGGAGACACAAGGGATTGGAGATTGGGGGGCGATAGAGAACTATGAGAAGCAGATGACAGGGAGAGTGCAATGCAATGGCATGACGTTTGAAAGTAGTGACCGAGAGGGTGGAAAGAGCAGAGGGAATTGAAAAGTTCCAGGATGGAGAAAGTAGGAATCCTCGTCCTGAGGAACAGGGAAAATGAGAGAGGACATAGAGAGACGAGAGAGCATCTGGGGCGATAGTGTTTTCAGGGGAGAGCCATGTTTCTGTAAGAGCCAGAAAGTTGAGAGAGAGATGAGAGGCGTAAGCAGAGATGAAATCAGCCTTGTTGCAGGCTGACTTGCAGTTCCAGAGGGCACCAGAGAGAGAGAGCTGGAGGAAAGAGTAGAGGAGGGGGGCAGAGGCAGGGAGATCAAATTGGAAGGGTTAGAGAAGTAAGAGAATTTATGTAAATGAGAAGAGCAAAGGACAGGGATAGCGGAAAAAGTCATAATTACAATACATCAAGATAAAACTAAAAAAACAATATAAATATAATATTAAAATAATATGAAAGTTAATAATTTAGTAATATATAATATATAATAAATGACAGTTTACTATAGTATACATACTACAATACAGTATAGAATACTGTAGTTTTTTTGGGGGGCGAACGAAGTCTCTGCTAATCCAATACATAAGCAATATAGCAATATATAGCTATATTACACAATGATGGATCTGAATCTCTTTGCAACCCTCCTTTGTTCATTTACTTCTGTTGTCCCATGCTTTATTTCACTGACAGCATCACAGCATTTCATCACTTTTGTTTAGTACTCGTGCCTTGCTGTTAAAAGATTATTATTGCTTACAGCGGCATGAGTCATTAATTATATATCGGTCTCTTACAAATCTACTGTACAGTAGTTGATTGATCTGCAAACCAATAATAATGTGCTTTTGTCTGAAAAGTTATGCATATGATTAATCTAAAAGACCAACAACAAACAGTACAAAGCTAGGCTTGCATTAAAGATCTTTTATCTTGGAGCCAAGTCAAGTGCATTCCTTGTGCTTCTGAAGATCATTGATGTCACTGTGTGAAATACATGCTGTACTTACTGCTGATCACAATCCAGGCTTCTCTTACTGTTCAGACGTACTGTATCTGTACATCCAGGCTCCTGTGATCTAGTTTACTGAGTGCCAGTCATGTAAGCAGGCAGGGTATCTGTGATCTAGTTTACTGAGTGCCAGTCATGTAAGCAGGCAGGGTATCTGTGATCTAGTTTACTGAGTGTCTGTCATGTAAGCAGGTAGAGTATCTGTGATCTAGTTTACTGAGTGTCAGTCATGTAAGCAGGCAGGGTATCTCCTGTGATCTAGTTTTATATTTTTAGATTCACTCAGGTTACTAAATATAATCACAGTTCAATAAATAGATTAGCACAGTCTGCAGCCTTTAGTTTACATGGCTTCTTGTCTGAGCTGTGAAAATGAGTCGCCAAACATATCTACTGATCAATGCTTACAATTACTACAGAATCTTATATCTGATTGTTTGTCCTTTCATTATAATATCTATGTTGTTTTTAATACAGTGGTCAGATTAACTGATCATGGTAGTTTTAGGTATGTGTATAACTCCAGCAGTTCTAGTGTTAATTGGTTGACATTACTATAGTAGTAATATGTTTCCTATTGGATGAATATATTCTAAAGAGAGTTTAAACTTTTAATGCCTCAGTCTCCGAGTTGCTTTACTGAGACACACAGTACATACCCACGCTCCCCAGACAACTTTCCTGCTAAATATGATAACAAGGTGTTAGTGTCTGCACACCTGTCTCCTGGCGTGGATGTCAGACAGGGAATTAAGAACAGTAACACAGTGCCTCAGTTTAACATCCGAAAGATGTCCAGTTGAGTTCAGGCACAGAGCAGTGTCTGCCCCCTACTGTGTAAATAACACCTCTTCCAACAACACAGCTGGTTTGCCTGTGAGGTTTCTCATCCATTTACTGAGCAGGCCAACCCACAGCTTAGCTCTTGAGATTGAGCGCTGACCAAAACAAAGCCTGGAAACTGATACAAATTTATTAAAATGCTACACTGATGTTTACTGTATAAAGCAATAGTAAAATAAGCTACTACAATTATTTGACTCTTATGTCTCCAATGCTATAATGAAGTTTTTGAGTGTTCTTAAAATGTGTATTTTACTATTTCATTTTGTCGGAGCCATAGTGTTTCCAGAATCCATGTTTAATTTCAACTGTTTCCCTGTTTTATTTTGTTTGTTTTTATTTATTTTAATGCATAATAAAGCACTTTTAGTGCAAGAGGTGAGTTACCCTACTCTGTGTCAGTGGAGAAGGGGAGAGGTGAGTTACCCTACCCTGTGACAGTGAAGGGGAGAGGTGAGTTACCCTACTCTGTGTCAGTGGAGAAGGGGAGAGGTGAGTTACCCTACCCTGTGTTAGTGGAGAAGGGGAGAGGTGAGTTACCCTACCCTGTGTCAGTGGAGAAGGGGAGAGGTGAGTTACCCTACTCTGTGTCAGTGGAGAAGGGGAGAGGTGAGTTACCCTACCCTGTGACAGTGAAGGGGAGAGGTGAGTTACCCTACTCTGTGACAGTGAAGGGGAGAGGTGAGTTACCCTACTCTGTGTCAGTGGAGAAGGGGAGAGGTGAGTTACCCTACCCTGTGTCAGTGGAGAAGGGGAGAGGTGAGTTACCCTACCCTGTGTTAGTGGAGAAGGGGAGAGGTGAGTTACCCTACCCTGTGCTAGTGGAGAAGGGGAGAGGTGAGTTACCCTACCCTGTGTCAGTGGAGAAGGGGAGAGGTGAGTTACCCTACCCTGTGTCAGTGGAGAAGGGGAGAGGTGAGTTACCCTACCCTGTGTCAGTGGAGAAGGGGAGAGGTGAGTTACCCTACTCTGTGACAGTGGAGAAGGGGAGAGGTGAGTTACCCTACCCTGTGACAGTGGAGAAGTGGAGAGGTGAGTTACCCTACCCTGTGACAGTGGAGAAGGGGAGAGGTGAGTTACCCTACCCTGTGACAGTGGAGAAGGGGAGAGGTGAGTTACCCTACCCTGTGACAGTGGAGAAGTGGAGAGGTGAGTTACCCTACCCTGTGACAGTGGAGAAGTGGAGAGGTGAGTTACCCTACCCTGTGACAGTGGAGAAGGGGAGAGGTGAGTTACCCTACCCTGTGACAGTGGAGAAGGGGAGAAGTGAGTTACCCTACCCTGTGACAGTGGAGAAGGAGTGCAGTAACATTTTATCAGCAACGTTTCATATCAGAACACACAAGGACAACAGGCGATTGACAGGGACAGTGACACATTGTTGCATATTGCATTTTCACAGTTTGCTTGTGTAACAGGGCGCAGGCTGGGCGTGAACCAGCAACCCTGAGCACCACAAGCAAGCGATTTAAACACAATGCAAACAAATCTGTTTTTAAATGTGATTTAAAAGACTCAGCTATGCCAGCATTCCTGATATGACTTGGGACAGAGTTCCAAAGGCAGGGAGCAGAGCAACTGAAGGCTCCTGATTTTAAACGACTTGTTGGAACTACTTCTTACAAATTCTACAGAATACAGAATACGACCATTACTGTTACAGTTGCTGTTACACCCAGCTTGCTCCAAACATTCATTTGCCTCCAACCACATGACAGAGGAATGTCAAACTTATGACATAGTTACACAAGGGAGATTGTATCCAAGGGTTTCTGCAGCACTGGCCCACCGAACTACATTACAGTTCATCCAAAACTTTACAGTTAGTCTTGTTTCAAAACACTTGAGGAATGTTGGCAGCAGTGTAAAATAAATAGTATTTCTCTTTATATAGGCTATTAAGCTTGCACATCAAGAGTGTCATTGTTCAGTGACAATTTATTGCATAAGAATGCTTTAAAATGGCATCTGCGTGCTGTAACTTTGAAGATGTGGATTGTACTAGACAGATATATTACAATGTAAGGGATGTCCTTAATAAGGGCACTGGTATGCTCCACATCTTGTAAACATCGCCATCTGGGAAAGTCAGGTAAAAAGGAAGGAAACCATGGCATGCATTGAGTTCTTTCATTTAACGTACATTTTTCCTCAGCCCCAGTCTCTAATGGACTGAACAGACAGGCTAGTGGCAGCCTTTTATACACACCTGCATCAGTTAAACCAGATTGAATAATTCATTGACTGATTGGACCAGCAATCAAAGACCACAGTTTTTGCCATTCCATCCACAGTCTCACATGGAAATGGTATTTAATATACACATGCAACAGTTAATATACACATTTAACAACATAAACTAATACTCTTGAACATGTATACAAGAAATAAAGTAAACCCATTTAAATAGGAATATGTAGCAATAATAGTGTTATTGATGTAGCTGGAGGGATCGTTCTGCACATAGAGCATGGGAGAGAATGAAAAAGTACTGGTACAAGATAATGAAGGTATTCACTGAAATAAACCCTATTTACAAGTGAGAGGCTTTCACCCAGTCTCCATCGCTGTGAGCTGCTTTGCAGTGCTGTAGAATGTGGAACTACAGTGGATCTAACAGGGCACTGTCTGCACATGTAAATGTCTCCGTGTTTAAATCAGCAAAGGCTGTGTCATGCCTGAGCACCACTCTTTCCATCTCCTCTCGCCGCCTCCACTACTGTCCCACTTCTATTGGAATGCTGTTTCTGGAGCTGGACTAGGTGTTAATCCTATAAAACTTGGTTTGTTTCCTGAGCAATCCAACTTCCTTTTCATTTGGGAGCCAGTGCGACCCTATGGCTATGAATGGAGATTCGTGGCACAGTAACATTTAAAGGAACACACTTTGCTTCAGTACGTTTGGAAGAATGCTTCGGAATCGAATGATGGAGAATGGCATCTAATTCATGAGCAAGTAATGTATCCCCAAAGGTCATTGTTATAGGTTGCATTCCTTAACCTGATAAAGACTTGTCCTCATAAGGGCTGTATTTCTGTGTGTCTTACAAATGAGTGTTTTATAGTTATGGGAATGAAAATGGTGCACAGGAGGCATGCAAATTAGTGTTAGTAGCCTGTGAATCCAGACACACAAAGAGTTAGGGTGGCATTGTACTTATTATTATTATTATTATTTGTTTATTTAGCAGACGCCTTTATCCAAGGCGACTTACAGAGACTAGGGTGTGTGAAATATGCATCAGCTGCAGAGTCACTTACAATTACATCTCACCCGAAAGACGGAGCACAAGGAGGTTAAGTGACTTGCTCAGGGTCACACAATGAGTCAGTGGCTGAGGTGGGATTTGAACCGGACTTACTGGACTGTATTGGAGGTGTGGAATACAATGTGAACCCAGATACACAAAGAGTGAAAGTGAAAAACAAAGTTCAGTGATTTACTATGGAGGTGTACATATGAAAAAGACTTGGCGCTCTGCATATTCGTCAGGTTTTCAGATTGGAGAAGAGTTTTTTTTCCACAACCCAGGGACATGTGGCAGCGATAGTAACCACAAGCCTGTATAAATCAGGTGCAACATATTTGGAGTTTTCTGAGTTATGTTCCAGTTACAGCTTATGTTATCGTGAGCCTTTTGGTTTGTGCTGTACTTTAATTGCATAATAATCCCTCAGTGTGGTCACATGTCGAAAAATGCTTCAGTCAGAAAAACAACAAAAAACTCAGCAGCACTACAATCAAGTACAGTGTGTTCTGTAGAATCCAATCCCAATGACTTCCCTGAGTTCAGGTCGCCTAGCAACTAGTCCCCAGCCATTACAATTTTCATGCATCACTATGTCCATAATGATGTCATAGTTGCTATGGTTACAATCTGCCCGAGTAACTATGACACTTGAAACACCAAGTAATTGTGTTAAAAAAAAAGAAGGGAAAAAAAGATTTTTCTTTTTCTGGGGAATGTGCCATTTGATATGCAGATCACTCACAAACTGCCCTTTACTGAATGCAGGACTCTTTTTTGCTGATGAAGCATATCATACAAGCCGTTCCCAGACTTGGACCCCCTTCAGTAATGTAGTGCTGTCCTATGGGATTCATTGTTAATCTTGGACTGGATCTGTTGCAAGTTGCAACACCCTGAAGACATCCAGCTGGTTGTGTCCTGAGTTACACCTCTTTTAACACTTAACTTTCCCAAACTGGGGACATTTGTATACATTTATTGTATTTAACAATTGGTGAGAGTGATACCTAGCAAAATAACTTATTTATATTCAATGGCATGGTCCATGAACATTCATAGAGTTACTGAGTTATTCACTCATCAGGATGAGCCTTAACAAACCACCTGCCCCGATCCTCATTACTGGAATAACATTGATGTGCATGATGTACCATGTCCTGACACCCGATCCTCATTAATAACATTTGTGCATGATGCAATTTACTGAGGTGACACACACCTCACACACAACTTTTTAGACTGTGAATTGCTGTGAAATTAGTGGGATTTCATCATTTGAGATATGGGTTGGTACAATATATTATCTGGCTGATTTACACCATTTGCGATATATACTGTAGGTGACCTTTTATTGCTGACATCCCATGAAATCCCAGATAACAGATTTTTAAAAATACGAAAAGGACTACAGTTTTCTACAGACCACCAGGTAAGGACACCAATACAACAACATTAGAGATGCACGCAAGGAAAGGGACCCCATAATCCCTTCAACAGATTGTGCAGTGACAGAGCTTGAAATGGGGAAAGTGGCAAATGACTGCTTCTTCACACAATGTCTGCCCCTGCCATGGAGAGTGGTTGCCTACTTACTGATCTCAAATACCCAAGACAAGGTGAATAGCCTTGCAGCTCATGGACTGCATTTACACAAGAGTGCTTAAAGATGGCATTTACACAAGAGTGCTTAAAGAAACAATAGAGGCCCTTCCCAAGCAGCTGGCAAATCAATGAAGATGGGAGATGTACCAGCTGACTAGCGCGCTGCTAGTGCCCCTATTTAAACAGTGGTGTGCCGTCAGGACCTTCAAGGTATTCTCTGCTGACCAGACAGTGCCAAGTAAACCATCAGTCAAATGACATGTTGCCTCACTCACTTGCATACATTGTGCTTGCTTATACTATGAAACATACTACTGTAATTATTATTTGTTCATTTGTCTGACGGCTTTATCCAAGATGACTTACAGGGTTTAATAGAGGTTTCTTAAGATTCTAGGGGTTTCCTGAGGGGGGTGTGATCAGCCAATAAGAGACCTGCATTTCCCCCGCATAAGTCTAAAACAACGACCAGACGCAAGAAAAAAAACAGTTGAGGGTATTCTCCGTTTCAGTTGAAGGTCTTGAGTGAGTTTAACCAATAGGCGAGTCGAAGAATGTCCCTTTTTTTTAGACAGGCGACCAATCAGGAGTGAGCAGAGGCGGGCCTTAAATCTCCCAGGGTATTCTCTGCCTCACTTGAAGGCCCTGCTTTAGCAACCAATGGGAAAGTCAAAGCTCTGACAACTGACCAATCATTAGTGAGCAACCCCAAAACATGTATATTCTTGGTTAGCACTGCAGTTAGAAGGATAGCTAGATTTCGTACGATATTGCTTATAAATATACATTGATAAATACAAACACTTTTACAACATCTAATTATTTCAAATTTTATTTTACACTAAAATAAAAAAGTGAGAAAACTGAGACATCATAGTCGATTTGGTTACGAAATTTAACTTTCTCTGAAAAATCTTAAAAAAGGGAGATATACACCACAGATCCCCGAGCTGACACGGGAAGGGAAAGGATATACTCGGCACTTTCACAATTAAAATTATGAAAGGTATCTGTGGCTTACAGGTAGCTGCCACTTAAAAAAAGGAGGGGGGTAGGCAGGGGGTGGGGGCTGGGGGGTTGCGACGACTCTGCTACCCCAGTCCATTTTGTCATGGCACGCCACTGTATTTAAAATAGGAGATGAGCTGGAACCAGGAAGCTACAGACTCATCAGTCTCACCTCCATAGCATGGAAAAACAGGGAATCAATCGGAAGAGGGTAACTCGAGGGTAATCAGCCACTCACTCATTGTGTGACCCTGAGCAAGTCACTTAACCTCCTTGTGCTCCGTCTTTCAGGTGAGACGTACAGTAATTGTAAGTGACTCTGCAGCTGATGCATAGTTCACACACCCTAGTCTCTGTAAGTCGCCTTGGATAAAGGCGTCTGCTAAATAAACTAATAATAATAATAATCTGTGCAGCAGCGGCATCATAGGACACAGCTAACATGGATTCACCTCTTCCACTTCTTTGAAGAAGCCATTGCAAGGAGGGACAGAAAAAGAGCCTATGGCATCATAAACCTGGACTTCCAAAAAGCCCTTTGACAAAGTGCAGCATGAAAGATTAACCCTAAAGATGCAATCCGTGGGAAAAGAAGGAAGTGCATGCAAGTGGATACATAACTGGTTAAAAGACAAACTTTTGAGATCAATCAGCTACTAGGAACCGGACGAACATAGAGGGGCCTTCTCCCGTTTGTAAATCTACCACAGCCTACTTATTATAAGTGTAAAAGTGTGGTAATAGAGTATGCAACATTGATAAAAGCGCAGTAAAGCCTAGGGAAGTGTGTTACCAAGAATAGCACTTATATATGCTAATGCATGCTGAACCATGCAAATCTATAAACATTTCAACCCGCACTCCGCTTTGCTAATAACAAAGTACGTGCATTCCTTTGAGTTTTCTCAATAACTTGCCCCACAAGATAACTTCCAACAGATAGCACTCCTTAAATTAACCCTTTCCGTCCTGGTGGGACCTCAAGATCCTACTTTATCTTAGCGCAGTATGTTAACACATGCTGTTGAAACCTCACGGGACTCCTAGGTCCCAGTCTGAGCTAGTGTAGAAATATATCAAAAAATAATGTGTCGTGTTCTCATGTATACTCAATAAAGGAGTTCTTTCTTCTGCTCGACAAACATAATTAATAATAATAATCTTTATTTATATATAACGCCTTTCATAGTGGACCACCATCACAAAACACTTTACATGATACAAGACTAGGGTGTGTGAACTATGCATCAGTTGCAGAGTTACTTACAACAATGTCTCACCCAAAAAACAGAGCACAAGGAGGTTAAATGACTTGCGCAGGGTCATGCAATAATAATAATAATAATAATAAAAAGAAGAAGAAGAAGAAGAAGAAGAAGAAGAAGAAGAAGAAGAAGAAGAAGCCCTTGTTCTTGTTGCTTGATTAAATAATAATAATAATAATAATAATAATAATAATAATAATAATAATAATAATAATAGCCGCTCTGTCTGCTTATATACCTGCCCAGGCATCACATGACCCATCTGGGCAGGTCAAAGGTCAAACAAGGGCAAGCATTAAATAACTAGACAATATACAGTAGTTAAATAAATATGGATGCACACAAATACAACAGTACATTTTTTTTTATATATATTAACAAAACTAAATAAAAAATAGCGCATTTTTTTAAACATGAATATCATTGTGACAGGGTACACCCCACCCCGTGATTGCATATGTATTATTTTGTATTTGTCTGGTGTTGTTATTATTTTAATGTATGGTTTGGTGCATTAAAAACACTATTTAGTGTTATTATTGTTTTACAGCCTGGATGGGGTTAAAATGCTCCATCCAGATAAAATCGTGACAATGCATGGTCAACATCGATTGATTATTGATAACCTGGCTGTTGAACATGAAAAAACCTGTGCTGAATGTGGTTGAGGGATAAACTAGGTAAACTAGGCCAGTTTAGCCCTTGGCCACAAAATAAAACAAGCAGCTTTGGCTTCATAATAATAATAATAATAATAATAATAATAATAATAATAATAATAATAATAATAATAATAATAAATCCTCAGTGTTTATGAGGTGTAGAAACTCTGCCCTGCACGAGGACTCCCTGCACTTGGCTTGCTTGTCTCAGGAGATCACAAGGTCATGTTTTCAAGCAGCCATGGCCCCCACATGGGAATTTCAAGGCGAACACACAGCGCAGGCTGTAAATAACTCTTAACTTGTCAGGTGCACTGTGTGCAGATGCTTGACATTCTGATCAACAGTCATCACAACCAGTTTCTGTCATGTGACGTGTGCAGTAGATTCTATTTCTATCATGTGTGAAGTTAGCTTCTAATTAGCTGTTTGTATGGTTTTATATGAGGTGCTACACATTAACATACATTGCCAATGACGGAAGGCATATTCAGGGAGTTATACATCTTGGTATTTAAATTATGGGTAACACTTTACATTTTATCTCTAATTATGTGTATGTACATAATAGTTACTCTAGTAGTTGTTACAATGTACTTTTGCATGATATAACCCCAACCCTGAACCGAACCCTAACCCTAACCCTAAGCCTAACTCTAAGCCTAACTCTAAACCGAACCCTTTTCTGAAACAATCGTGTACTTACATATATTGTGCAAAAAGATTGACAGGTTAAGTGGAACTATGCATAATAACATTGTAACTGTGTAAGTGCACATGTATTTACTATGTAAACACAAAGCAGTTAGAGATACAATGTAAAGTGTTACCAAATGATGTTAGTCAAACCCTGATAATATCATATACTTAATAAGGGACTGAGCAAAAATAGTGACAATAAGCAGCTGACTTTATCACGAAAATATGATTTAAAACAGACTGTTGGCAGTGACACTCAAAACACTGTACCTGGCAATGCATTGCAGTGTTCATTAATAATAAACCAGGATCTCCCTTACTGCACATGTGCAATGCATTGCAGTGTTCATTAATAATAAACCAGGATCTCCCTTACTGCACATGTGCAATGCATTGCAGTGTTCATTAATAATAAACCAGGATCTCCCTTACTGCACATGTGCAATGCATTGCAGTAATTACAAGCACAAGAACACTCTCAAGATACACATTGCAGTGCGTTGGATGCTGTAAAGCGTACTGTACTTGTTATGAATATCACTGCGTTTTCAGAAACACTAAAGCATATACGCATCTCTCACTGTTAATGCTGACAGCACTGTTAAATAGAAAGCACTGTTTATTACTTTCACAGCTGTATTAGTGCAACCGTTTTTAAAGAAAAAAATACTGTGGCTAAAAATAGCTTTTTCTACGAGCCTGTCACAGCTAATAATATAGATGTGTATGTGTGTGATTAAAATGCATATTAATTGACACAGAAATGTACTATTTTAGATACGTGTTGTCTGGCCTTTAGAACAAATGGGTTTGACAGTGCTGGAGACAGAAAGACCTGACGCTCTCAACAGGGCACATGTACTATGTGAAGAGGAGCACTGCAACAGTGTGCTGTAACTGTGAGAGGAGAGGAGGTTACAAGAGCTAAATACAGATATATAAACACTGTGCATATACAGTACCTGGGGAGGCTGTGGCTCAATGAGATAAAGTGTAAAGGGCAGTGCTTGTCCTGTCCCCTGTCAGTGAGATGAGAGGAGAGGAGGTTACAAGCTCTAAAACCACAAATGCAGACGAGCCCCTCTTTTGCATTGTGGTTAAGATACTTGCTTACAGCGTGCAGGGTTGTGGGTATATATCTGTGAAGACAAATTCATTGGATGAATGCAGCCGTGTTCCTGCTCCTCTGTTAAAATGAGTCTCCACAGCTCCTTGTGTTTTAATACTTGTCTTTAGTGGGCTACGGTACAGTGGTTGTATGGATGCAATCCCTTCAATAACACAATGAGGACACTGGAAAGTTATATTCTCAACAGAGCAGCATTCAACTGTAACACATGCAATGGGACCTTTCTCCACACCAGCCTTCACTTCCTCTCTCTCACACTCAACACAGGAAACACACACATATATATATATATATATATATATATATATATATATATATATATATATATATATATATATATATATATAATATATATAAAATGTCAGTGGATACTGTGCATTGACACACTCAACAGTAACACAATGGGCTCTATTCCACTGTTGTAAATTGTGATGGGTTTAAATCCCTTGCTGGAACTTGAATAAACCAACATGTTTAACTGTGCCAGTGTCGCTCACATGTACCCTATTGGAGCTTTTTAAAGTAAGTAAAATGACAGACGTGGTCCTAGTTTAATATTTAAACAGTGTTGGGATTTTAGATTATTCAAATGTAATGCAGTGCTTACTTGAGTTTCAGACTGTTATGGTTTGAGGCAGTCCAAATCTGCTGATAACAGAATTCCTCGGAAATCACAGAGTTTGCAGCTCCCACGGAATTCACAGACTTCAACAGATTCAACATATTCTGCAGCTACATCGTCATATCCTGAAATATTTCACTTAGTTGCTCGATTCCAGTTCCAGTTAATTAAAGACTGGAGCTGAGGCTTTGAAAATGTGGCCCAATAAGAAGTCTCATGACATGTGATATCATGTCATGTCATGTGATGTCATGTCATGACATGTTTTTGTCTGACAGTTTCTAAAGACTTTACTGACAGAAAGCACTTGATATATTACATTGGAAGCACTCATGCATTGTTTGAAACGATTCTGTTTACTTGATGTACATTTTTATCAGCCATAAATACATAAGATGCTCTGTGGTTCATAAGCTGTGGTTGCACCTTTATCTGCTGATCAGCAAGAGAAGAAAGTGACACATAACTCAGCACACATGACCTGAAGCATGTGAGTGCCTGGCTGTCAGCTGAAGTTGACTTCTGTTTTCAATCATATTCATTTTTTATTAACAGTTTTTATATACATACTGGTGTTCCCATGGTGAAGTACAGGTGAGTGGACAGTCCAGGAAACGTGCTGTTACCATGGTGAAGTACAGGTGAGTGGACAGCCCAGGGAACATGCTGTTACCATGGTGAAGTACAGGTGAGTGGAAAAAATTCAAAACAAAAACAAAAACTGAGCCTGAGGGGCTTTTGGATCCGCGAACGATCATGAAAACTAAAGCCTGTTTCTTCTAGAAACCTTTTCTGCTGCAGCCGCCTTTCAATGTTTATGGTATTCTCTTATTTATGCAAGAGAAGATATTTTTTATTTTTGTTTTTGGACTGCATTTTCATTTTATTTTTTTATAGTTGTTTTTTTTATTTTTTTAAATGTTTTTGTTCAAGTTCTTGGGCCAAAGATCTATATTTTTGTAATAGGTGGTCCTTGGAAAACTGCCCAAGAGAAATGAAAAAGTTAACAAGACACATACAAAAGCCACACCAGGTGTAACAACTTTGTAACTTTATACAGCTGACCCCCTTTACATTTTTTAATGATCTCACTTCACTCTTTTTGTGCAGAAATTACTTATTTATTTATTTCACCTTTGAAATGATTTATTTGTGAAGGCAATAAAACACACACACACACACAACACAGCCAACTATTAAAACTGCATAAATAAAAGATCACAATAGTGTGAATCATCTTGAAATCTCTGTGCTTCAGTCCTCACAAGCTACTGGGTAACAGCTTGACACCCTGCTGGAGCTACAGTGCGTCTCAGTGGGGTTGAATCTGGAGATACGGTGCGTCTCCGTGGGTTTGAATCTGGAGATACGGTGCGTCTCCGTGGGGTTGAATCTGGAGATACGGTGCGTCTCAGTGGGGTTGAATCTGGAGATACGGTGCGTCTCCGTGGGGTTGAATCTGGAGATACGGTGCGTCTCCGTGGGGTTGAATCTGGAGATACGATGTGTCTCCATGGGGTTGAATCTGGAGATACGGTGCGTCTCAGCGGGGTTGAATCTGGAGATATGGTGCGTCTCAGTGGGGTTGAATCTGGAGATACGGTGCGTCTCCGTGGGGTTGAATCTGGAGATACGGTGCGTCTCAGCGGGGTTGAATCTGGAGATACGGTGCGTCTCCGTGGGGTTGAATCTGGAGATACGGTGCGTCTCAGCGGGGTTGAATCTGGAGATACGGTGCGTCTCAGCGGGGTTGAATCTGGAGATACGGTGCGTCTCCGTGGGGTTGAATCTGGAGATACGATGTGTCTCCGTGGGGTTGAATCTGGAGATACGGTGCGTCTCAGCGGGGTTGAATCTGGAGATACGGTGCGTCTCAGCGGGGTTGAATCTGGAGATACGGTGCGTCTCCGTGGGGTTGAATCTGGAGATACGATGTGTCTCCGTGGGGTTGAATCTGGAGATACGGTGCGTCTCAGCGGGGTTGAATCTGGAGATACGGTGCGTCTCCGTGGGGTTGAATCTGGAGATACGGTGCGTCTCCGTGGGGTTGAATCTGGAGATACGATGTGTCTCCGTGGGGTTGAATCTGGAGATACGGTGCGTCTCAGTGGGGTTGAATCTGGAGATACGGTGCGTCTCAGCGGGGTTGAATCTGGAGATATGGTGCGTCTCAGTGGGGTTGAATCTGGAGATACGGTGCGTCTCAGCGGGGTTGAATCTGGAGATACGGTGCGTCTCCGTGGGGTTGAATCTGGAGATACGGTGCGTCTCAGCGGGGTTGAATCTGGAGATACGGTGCGTCTCAGCGGGGTTGAATCTGGAGATACGGTGCGTCTCCGTGGGGTTGAATCTGGAGATACGATGTGTCTCCGTGGGGTTGAATCTGGAGATACGGTGCGTCTCAGCGGGGTTGAATCTGGAGATACGGTGCGTCTCAGCGGGGTTGAATCTGGAGATACGGTGCGTCTCCGTGGGGTTGAATCTGGAGATACGATGTGTCTCCGTGGGGTTGAATCTGGAGATACGGTGCGTCTCAGCGGGGTTGAATCTGGAGATACGGTGCGTCTCAGCGGGGTTGAATCTGGAGATACGGTGCGTCTCCGTGGGGTTGAATCTGTAGATACGATGTGTCTCCATGGGGTTGAATCTGGAGATACGGTGCGTCTCCGTGGGGTTGAATCTGGAGATACGGTGCGTCTCAGCGGGGTTGAATCTGGAGATACGGTGCGTCTCAGCGGGGTTGAATCTGGAGATACGGTGCGTCTCAGCGGGGTTGAATCTGGAGATACGGTGCGCCTCAGTGGGGTTGAATCAGTCTGAGAAAGGAATCTCACCACAATAATAAAAATAATTACAAAAACACAGAAAAATAAAGGCATATCAGTCAAAATATCAGTTTTAATACTTTCCAATATTTATGTTTATTACCTTGTTTTGTTTGACTGAATGCACATTTCCCTGCATGCTTAAACTGCATCCTTTTTGCTCCACTGCACAGTCTATGGTTGCCTTCATCATGCACTGTCATTGTTTTACCTTCTTACGTGTAGAACGGTTGTAGGGTCCAATTCGAGTGCTGCCTGAGGACACGCTATAAAACTTAATACCACAATGGACTTCAATTGGGCACTCAAGCAAGCTCATTACACACACAATGGACTCTCTGGGCCATATACTGCATATAAAAACTAAAAATAAATAAAAAGTGAAAAACCTACAGTAGTATTGAACAGCGTCTTTTCACAATAGATTACAAATAAATTAATACATTAAATTGTTCAGTGGTACCTACAAGAAAGGGTTACATATCCCTTCAGCCCCTGTGTGTATAATTTTACCATGTTAAGTTTCATATCTGTGTATCTATTCTATAATGCTTATTTAGTTTTTTGGTTTTTTTTCAAAATTATGGCAGGGCAGCTTCTCGTACTCCATAAAGTTCATACAAACTGTTTTAAAATTTCTAAAAATGAAACTAAAAAATCATGACCGAAGGGGATGTTTCTGTCCAGGTAAGTCAATACCAGGTATACTGTAGATACACTAGCCCTTCTTGCAAAGTAAGATTAGGACTTTTTCAGGGTTAACAAGGAAGTAGACACAGTGCAGCCTCTTGCACTGAGCAGCTGATAAGGAATAGCTGTGTGTAGATGGAACACATGCCATAAAGAAGATAGGGTCACGTTTTATCTTAAGGGGAACATTTGTAGTTTTTATTAACTTAATAAACTAGCTTTGTAAGGTATTTTTTTTTCTTGAATTATATTCTTAGGCCTGAGATACACAAGAAATTATTTCTTGGCAACTCAAATTGACAATAAGAATTGACCTGGTGTCACTAATTGACCACTTGAGTTGTCAACACATTTTTGATCTGCAATCGAGTTGCTACAATACACCACTGCTCTGTTTTCAGCAGTTTTTCTACAGGCCTGTGTGTGTTCAGCCAGTGATAGTGCATTTTCTAATCCCCTGATTTCATTCTCAATATTTCTAAGTAAGCAGTATGGCTACAGACAAGTGGGCGCATGAGGAAACTTTGCAATTGGTGGATTTTTTTCATGACAGAAAATGTTTCTGGGATGTTAGATGTGCGGAATATAAAGGCTGCAATAAAAATATTTTTGGGAAACCACCAGCAGAGGTAAAAGACAAACTGAAGACCCCCAAAAATAAATAAATAAATAAATAAATAAATAAATAAATAAATAAATGAATAAATCTAACATACAATCATCCTCAGCTGGACTCGTAGTTATCATCCTACTTGTGATACCACAAACACAGACTGTACCGTTATAGTTTGAATTGCATTATGAAAGGAAAGTCATGAAAGAAAAGCTTTCAGTGGCACTAATTCTGTCACGTCTGAACATGTACAAGAGAAATAATACAGAAGGCGGCATGTCACTATAAATACAGAGGCAGATCACGAATCAGAAAGTGCTGTATTATAAAACACAGGAAATGTATAAATCTGTTGCTGTGACTCAGCCCTAAAATAATAACCGACGAGTTAAAAAAAGACCAAATCCACATGCAAATATGTTTGTCATTTTACTGGATGCATAATCCCCTGCTATTTTTATGAGCAGAGTGGTCTGAAATAAGAAGTGTGCTGTTCTTGTGTATCCGTGTCTGCCCCAGGCACTAGAAATAGCTGCTGAGATATTTGTATTTCTCTTCCGAGCACATTCGGTGGTGCAGGATATTAATAGCTCTGCTACTGAAGTGTTCAGGAAATGGAGGAGCAAGCAGTAACAGCACTGCCTATTTCTGCAGCTCACAATCTTACTGCCATATAAGGGCAATGTCTACCATAGCCGCTGTCTGTCTGCTTGCATTGACCAACTCATTGCATTGGTGCCGCTGTCTGTCTGCCTCTCCAATTAATGGTAAATGTACCTCTTTTTGACAATAGGAAAACACCCATCAGATCACAATTGATTGCACCTGTACCAAAATCTGACAGTGCACCACTTGCAGTCTGACAGCATACCACTTTTTGACATTACACGAGTCAAGTTCTGGTACGCATTCTGATGATGTACCACTTTCTAACACTACACCAGCTCTATAGTCCAGATCACGGCTTCTATCAAAGTGAAAAACAACGTCCACAAACTTGAACTTGAACCTTATCTATAAACTTCAGGTAAATTCAAACAGTATTCAAATTCCAAAAGAAAAGAAGATAGTGACAGACAAGTTGAAAAAGGCATGCGAACAGAATAATCTAGCTAGAAAAAATAAATTGAAAATCTTTTTTTTTTAATTATTTGTGCATTTTTCCTGAGGGATATCAGACTTATAGAAACTGTTCTCCCAACATCTACCACTAGCTGAATGAAAATTGATTTGAGTTTGTTTCAAGGACTCGAGACTCAAGGTCAAGGACTCGTGATTTGGACTGGGACTCGAATGATAGTGACTCGGACTCGACTACAAGTCTGATAAAAAAAAAATATATATATATATATAGTGCTGTGTAAGATCCAATCGCCACGAGTGCTCAGAGAGTACATCAGCTTGTATCTTAAAAAGTGCTGTGTTACAGTAATACAATATATAGATAAATACTAATAATTGAGCAGTATAGCTCATTTCAACATGAAACCAGGGCAATACCAAATCCAATTGGGTAGAGTGTATATATACTGGGTAGTCTATGTGTGTGTGTGTGAGTCTGTGTATGTCTGTGTTTGGGGAGAGAGCGATAGTGTGTGTGTCTGTGTGAAGGGAGTGGGGGGGAGTGTGTGTGTCTGTGTGTGGGGAGTGGGGGCTAGTGTGTGTGTGTCTGTGTGTGGGGAGTGGGGGGTAGTGTGTGTGTGTCTGTGTGTGGGGAGTGGGGGGTAGTGTGTGTGAGTCTGTGTGTGGGGAGTGGGGGGTAGTGTGTGTGTGTGTCTGTGTATGGGGAGTGGGGGGTAGTGTGTGTGTGAGTCTGTGTGTGTCTGTGTGTGTGGAGTGGGGGGTAGTGTGTGTGAGTCTGTGTGTGGGGAGTGGGGGGTAGTGTGTGTGAGTCTATGTGTGTCTGTGTGTGGGGAGTGGGGGGTAGTGTGTGTGTGTGTCTGTGTGTGGGGAGTGGGGGGTAGTGTGTGTGTGTGTGTCTGTGTGTGGGGAGTGGGGGTAGTGTGTGTGAGTCTATGTGTGCCTGTGTGTTGGGAGTGGGGGGTAGTGTGTGTGTGTGTCTGTGTGTGGGGAGTGGGGGGTAGTGTGTGTGAGTCTATGTGTGTCTGTGTGTGGGAAGTGGGGGGTAGTGTGTGTGTGAGTCTGTGTGTGGGGAGTGGGGGGTAGTGTGTGTGTGTGTCTGTGTGTGTGGGGAGTGGGGGGTTTGTGCAGACAAAGCAGCCACATGTTCCAGACACAGTGAATCACTGTGGGTCCAGCCTACTCACCCACGTCCCCTCCCTCTGTCTGCCTGTAACTTAAATAGTTTTCATTTAGTGTCCTTGATAGTCATGTAATTTCAGATCTTTTGGCACAAGAACAGCAACGCGTCTGTCTTTTAGAAGAAACCCCCTGAGGGGCAAGTTGGTGGATTACAACGGGTAGACTAATTACGAGAAAGAGAGAAAGAGAGCTAATTACGAGAGAGAGAGAAAGAGAGCTACTTACGAGAGAGAGAGGATACAAGGGTGGGATGTTGCTTCTCATGGAGGAGGAGATTGCAGTCACATCATCTGCCGTTATGAACAGGCTCAATACACAGAAGACAGGCAGCTTCATTCACTCGTCAAACTTCATTTTATTTTTTAGAAAAATTTAACCTGTGTTAAGAACAAATCTTTGTTATAAAAATCCATTTGGAGATATATCCGGAGATAAACAGTACAATACAATACAATACACATTTATTTTTATATAGCATCCTTCACACCAAGGCATCCCAGAGCACTGCACAAAGTTAAAAACTAAATAAAATAGCTGATGTATACAATACACTCCATTTATAACCAATTATTTAAAAGCACATTAAAAAAAGTATGTTTTCAATTTCGATTTAAAAGAATCCAGTGTTTCAGCCTGTCTAATGGTAACCGGAATAGAGTTCCACACCCGAGGAGCACAACAGCAAAATGCTCTGGCTCCAGCTGAGTTAAGATTTTTGGAACAATTAAAAGTTCTGCATTTTCTGATCTCAAAGAACGACTAGGAACACACAGAGTTAGTAGTTCTTGGAGAGAGGATTGCCCTAATCCATGAAGGGCCTTATAAGTTATTACAGCAACTTTAAAATCAATTCGGTAGCTCACTGGTAACCAATGTAAGGACCTGAGTACTGGAGTAATGTGTTGAGAACGATGGGTCTGAGAAAGCAGTATTACAGCTGCTTTCTGAGCAAGCTGAGCCTTCTGAGTTTAGTGGCAGGTATACCAACAAAGAAACAACAGTACACGACACTGTCCACTTTTGCTATTCAGGGATTTTACAGACTTCCACTGACAGCATAGTATTGCAACCTGTTGCCGGATGACTGTCTGAAGTCAAACACAGTGGAAAGCGGCTGTTAACTGACTTCTCTTTAATAAAGAATAGGACCTTAAATGGGAAGACTGCTATCTCCTCGTACTATCAAACTACAAAGTGCATTGAGCATGCGTGTTACACAATACACCCGAGGAGTGTTATTGAATGTGCCTGCTTACTGTATATGGCAATGAGATTGCTAAAAAAAAAAAACAGGAAATTACGTCATGAGAGCCAACCCATGTGGTTGTGCTTGGATTGGCAAATCACAGAGCTCGGTTTGTCCGAACCAGCTGTTTAAAAAACAAATAGTTAACTACTTGAACTACCTTTTGCCTTCCCGCTGAAGTATGCTATATTTTATCAAACATATTTAAAGAAACTGTAACCATGGGATATTTCACTCATAACATTAAACACACAGTCATAAGTTTTTTTAGTAGTGTATTACTGAGTAGTTTCCTTTTAGTTTAATCATATACACATGGACTCACTCAGCTATGATGTGATCCAGGGTAATTTAAAAAAGCTCTAGAAATATGATGATTGAATCAAGATGGAACCATGATGAGTAACCCCGAGAGCACCAGGGGACTGGTATCACACAGTAGAGTTTTATCATGTTCTAACCATGACGAGTAATCCCGAGAGCACCAGGGGACTGGTATCACACAGTAGAGTTTTATCCTGATGAATTTCCAAAAGCGTTTTTCTGACAATGAATGGATTTGCTTGTGTATAATTTGGCAAAGGCCAGTTTAGGTCTCAACAGAAGGATGATGGCTTCTTTAATTTGATGATATGCTTCTCTGACTTAAAATGCCTCATTTGCACAATAACTGAATCCCCTAAACCTTTTGTGCACTGGTTCAGTGTCCCTTCTAACAGATCCAGCATTTATTGACTTATCGACTTATTTGCCCAATTTAAAAACAGGCCGTTTATTGTCTCCCCTGAGGCAAGTAGCAACACATCATTACAATGTTATTATGCAGAGTTACAACGTACTTAATGTGTACATCTTTTTGGGGTTAGGGTTAGGGGGTTAGGATTATATTGTGTAAAAAGATTTATACATTACGTACAAATGTTTGCACAAAAAGGCTGGCAGTGTGTTTGTTAATATTACCTGCACAAAAAGGCTGGCAGTGTGTTTGTTAATATTACATGCACAAAAAGGCTGGCAGTGTGTTTGTTTGCTGTTGATCAAGTGCATATCGGCTGCATGTGTTTTCCATGGCTGTGCATTACCAAGAGGCAGTGATTTGTGTAAAACATGCCTTTTCCAGCAGCAGTTCAGAACAGTTTTGTACAAGCCTATGAGAAGTTATTCCAAAAAATAGCTGGAGGAGCTGGTTATGTATGCAGGGTATGTGCTGGGTGTCCAGTGAGCGATCAACACATATGGGTTCCAATTCCTTTTATTGTATTACTAAACTCACATTAAGAGAGATAATAAGGAGAGCAGACCAGCGACTGAGCATCGATCTTGCTTTATAGGCTCATGAACTATATACTATATAAAGCACAGGCAATTAACATCATGCCTGTATTATCAATAGAGCTTCTTCATTGTGTTTACATTTGTTCGTCTTTGTTGCTGTAGTTTTAATGTCAGAATGAATGCTTTGCTGCCCCCTACTTGTCCCAACTAAACACAAAGCCATTAAAAACTGGCAGAGAATTCGGTAGTACTACTGGATGGCAGTTCAGCGTTCCAGTAGCAATCAAGCTTGTCAGGTTTACATTGAACGTCCCTTTAACGCTCAAATACCCAAAGAATTCTTCAGACCAACGTGACCTCCCTCTGAACTGTGTAACTTTCAAGATTGCTGTTGTTTCCTGGTTTGGGACAGGCAGCCTGACAATGGCACTGGACAAAACATGTGTCTACTTGACTTTCATATGTGCCCTGTGTATTTGAAATTATAGAAAGTGGGTTAGGTTCTCAGTATTTCTGTCCATCTCAGTGAACATCATTCAAAAAGTAAAACAGATCCCAAGACTTTTTTTTTTTTGTTTGTTTGTTTAAAGTTTCTTAGTACTGTATGCATTCCTTTGGGGTGGTTGAATGAGGAACACCCACAAAGAGACACACACACACACACACTGACAGACACACTGAGACACACACGCACACACACACACACTGACAGGCACATATGCATACAGACCCATACACATACACATGCACAGACACTTGCGCGCACACACACACACAGGCACCTACGCACAGACACGCACACACACTATCATAGACCCCAGTTAGGATCGTGGTACTTCCTTTGCACGTTAAGAGTTAAGTCTTTCTGTGCTTTACACACAGTTCTGTAAAAGCAGAAAGTGTTCTCATAATTACTGGGCTGCACCGCTCCTAGCAGCTGATTGTGCTTATTTATCAAAGAGAACCATTTAACAGTGAATATGGCCCAGGGCCAGGAGGGATTACTAAGAATCTGGCTGCACTTTAAAGGTGTGGGCCAGAGCTAAGAGCAGCAGCACAGTTTCCAAAACTTGCATCTTTTACGGTATCCTTGACTTTAAAACAAAGAGTGCCCCACCTCCGAGCGACACAAGCTGTACCAGCAAAACAAGCAGTCAGCCAAAACTGTGCCCGCTGTTCATTCAAAACAAACACAGGCCAGCTTGTTTAGTACCCAATTACAGTACCACAGCTGCCTCTGAGTCAAACAAAATAAATTCAAAATACAACATAAAAAAGGGGAAGTACTGTGCTTAAATTAGGTACAAGACTTAGTGACTATTACAGGAAGAAGTAAACACACCTCACTAATATTTTTTTTATAAATTAAAACAGCAACACAGGGATGTAGAAATAAAGAAGAATAGCACAAATAAACAAAACTCATAAAAAAGGGTAACACTTTACATTAAGTGTCTCTAATTACTGTGTATTCACATAGTAGTTACTTAGTAAATACAAGTGTACTTATACATCATTTAAATGTTATTTTGCATAGTTACACTGTACTTAATGTGCACATTTTGAGTCGTGAACACATTTCTGGCGGGTCGCAGCGTGGGAAAATAAATAAAGCTTTAAACACGTTTTCCAACAAAAGCGTCACAGCAGTGTGTTGACAGTGCTGCTCGCTTATGCTGTGCTTGTACTCGACATATTTTTTTTTTCGTGAAGGGCCTCTGCGATACGATCAACCAATTGAATATCTGCATTTTCTCTGCGGTAACCCAATCATAAGTTAACACCGTAGTAGATTTAGTTACGAATCCACATTCTCTGAATAATTGTACTGGAGATGAGCGATCTTTGAAACAGAGTAGTGGTGACAAATTTGCCAAATTGAAACAAGGTGAGACGCTAGCTATCCTGTTTTATTTTAGTTTATTCATGGTTATCTGTGTAAACATTCTATTTAAACATATTTGCATTACATTCTATTTAAATTATTTAAATTATTTAAATTATTTAAAGAATAAGCGCAGCACGCACAATTACTGCCTGAGACTTTGTCAGAGTGAGCCAAGAATAACTCCCACTAAGAATAACTCCCACCAGTACATATGTACACATATATTTACTAAATAACTACTCTGTAAATAAACAGTAATGTGTTACCAAAAAAAGAAAATGTAAAATAAATTCACATGGTTGATTATCTTCCAGGGCATGCACACCCTGATATACTGGAGGAGTGCACTGTGTATAAATATCTTCCAGGGCATGCACACCCTGATATACTGGAGGAGT
The DNA here is from genome assembly GCF_902713425.1 of Acipenser ruthenus. Lineage (NCBI taxonomy): Eukaryota > Metazoa > Chordata > Actinopteri > Acipenseriformes > Acipenseridae > Acipenser > Acipenser ruthenus. Next base: position 92,972,668 of record NC_081191.1, on the reverse strand, counting down.
GCACAGTGTATAAATATCTTCCAGGGCATGCACACCCTGATATACTGGAGGAGTGCACAGTGTATAAATATCTTCCAGGGGATGCACACCCTGATATAATGGAGGAGTGCACAGTGTATAATTATCTTCCAGGGCATGCACACCCTGATATACTGGAGGAGTGCACTGTGTATAAATATCTTCCAGTGCATGCACACCCTGATATACTGGAGGAGTGCACAGTGTATAATTATCTTCCAGGGCATGCACACCCTGATATACTGGAGGAGTGCACAGTGTATAATTATCTTCCAGGACATGCACACCCTGATATACTGGAGGAGTTTGCACAGCATGAATTGGATATGTTTGTACATATTTCCAGTGGCGTATCTATGTAATTAGCATACTTGTACAGCAGAGTTCAGTTTAACTGCAGTTCAGTTATAATACTGTATAGTCTAACTGTGCAGTTCAGCTATAATACTGTATAGTCTAACTGCTACTGCAATTCGAAATCCCTATTGGGAAGTGCTGGCAGCTTTAAACTCGAGGGTCATCTATCCTCCCCTTACAATGGTAACCAAAGTAAAAGCTAGCAAAATGTAAAAATGCACATTTTAAATCAGTACATTAATAAAGCACAATATTAGCAGTAGTACTAGTCCTATTTAAATGTCCGATATGGGACTATAAATGCTTGTTTGTAATGTGCTGCTGGTTGTAATCAGTATATATGCTGTATATATACTGTATAAAGAACGAGTCTCGACAGATCTCTTGCTTGTTTTTAATGTGCTGCTGGCTGTAATGCTCATTTTCGCATGTTCAGAACAGTGGCACACTGAGGTCATCGAGATTGTGTGACTCATAATAATACAGCCCTGTACTGCTGCCTCTTGCTTTGTCCTGTGATAAATCACTGTATGATGCACTTGTAATTACACTCGTCACAGTATGACACAGAGGAACCAGAACCTATCACAATGCTCCCCCTGTCCTCTGTTCACAACACTTTGTCTACATGTTCATTTCCCTGTGACATAGCCAGTCATAAAGCTACGTGTGTGGGTAGAGTACGGTTCCTTCATAATCCACTTGGATTTCGTGTGAAATATCCTGCATGCTTCAGACACTTCAGAAAGGTGAAGTGAATTCACAACAGCTTCTACTGAACTGTCTCATCCCCTCCCCTGGAGAAGGCATGTGCTAAATGTGCACCAAACACCAACACACACGCTCAGCTGGGAACACGACCATCGCTGTGTGCTCATTAAACCAGGTCATGTGGGAAAGCTGTGTTGATGGATAATATGATAAAAAATAAAATAAAAAAAAACATTTAAAAACACGAGCAAGATATAGGTAAGAAAAATACAGTAATGTATGAAAGTAAAAACAAACCATTTCTGTCGAAAGAGTGACATTTTAATTATCTTCTTAATTCTTTTGAATATTGTGTGTTGAAGTACTGTAGCTGCTGCCTGCTTTTGGAAGCTACATGGTTAAAATGTAACTATAATAGTCTGAATGGTCACAATCATATAGCATGCCCCAGTATAGCACACCTCAGTATCGTACAGTACAGCCCAAACATACTTCAGGACCCCTGTTTAGAAAAGCTGACTGTTTGCTCTGTTTTAACGTGTAACTTCTGTAACGAGCAATTGCAGTCCACCAAGGCTAATAGATCAGTGAGCAAGTCTGCCACCTGTTGGTCATCGTGCAGTATTGCAGAGGAAAACAAAGAAAAAAAGTTTTCCCAGACGAGCAAGCTAGCACAGCAGACTTGAACCACACTGGCATTTCACAAGGTACAAGCAGCTTGCTTCACTAATGTGCTATAGGTGCAGTAGTAAAAAAAATGTAAGCAAGTTCCAACATCAGTTTTTGCTAGCTTTAGTATACTGAGTTTTATTTGTATTTAATGTTAACTAAATAATTAGTTTTGTGTTTAAAATTGATGAGCTGACAAAATATATATTTTTAGGGTTAACTACACAGTATTTAAACCAGAGATGTGCCTGCCTTCAATGTACAGTAAGAAAACAGAAAAAGAAGCAGTGGCTTATTGTCATGGAAGTAAGACATGGCAGTTTCTGACTGCTGTGGTGATGATTCTGTCTTACAAAATGAGTCCGGGACTGAATTACAAACTCCAAAGCAATAGAGGTGCACACTGAAAGTGTGCTGTAACTTGTTAGCCCTGCATCGCTGTAAACTTGGCCTGATGAATAAGATACATTGTACATAAATAGCCTGCAGGGTTTCCTGGCACGCTGCCCTGCTTTGCATTCAGCTGGCTGGTCTTTACTGCACAGGGCTGTCCCACACCGGGTGGGGCTTCTCAGAACAGAGTCAGAGTCAGTGCTTTCACAGGGAAATTAGCAACATGAGAAGGGCTTTGTGTTCCACAGGTCAGCCTGCTTTATATGAGAGGCACACGTTCTCTCAATCACAAGTGACTGAAGTGAGAGGGAAGTTAATGACTGCAGTCCTTCGGAGCAGCAGCAACTAAGAGAAGACAGGCACTGTTGTTTAGCCAACAAGCACAAGTCCTTTGTTAACTCTTTGCTTGGCGTCCTGTCAATTCATGTGCAGTTGATAGTTAGACAAGCCCTGCTATTGTTTTTTGGGGGATACCGAGAATTCAAATGCATTATTAAGGGAGTGCACAAAGCTGAACCCAGAACCATAGCCATTGGTGGGGGAGTAGGGGTGGGGGAGTAGGGGCGGGGGGGGGGGGGGGTTCAGGCCTGTGACAGTCTGGCTGAGTTGTGACGTCAGAACCCGGAAATGAACAACACAGACAGGATGGATGAAATGGTAAATGTGCTTGCTTGTGCTGGTTTATTGCAAATAAAAAGGTTGAACAAAACAGAAAACACTGACTCAACAAACAAAAACGGTGTGTTGGCCAAAGTAAACAGACAAACAAACAAAGTGGATGAACCAAACAAGTATCATGCGAGCCCTCTCGCACGAGTAGCATTTGTTATTTACTTTTTTTACTTTTTATGTTTCTCCTCTTTCTCTCCCGTTCTCCACTCTCGAACACACAACCCCGGAGTGAGTGCTTTGTGCATCTGTATATACTGTTGTGCCGGGATTCAATTACTAATTAATTATTCACTTGAATCCCAGCACGTGAACTAATTCTGTGCAACCCCGTGCTCACATATTATTACATACTTGAAATGCACGTGAAGTGAAGTGCAATCCCTGTGCCTAAATAAAATTATACATTTTAAACACTCGTGCTCATTACCCGCATTATATCCTGTGTACCAACTACAAATCACCAACATTAACACACCACACGCAACATATAACACACAAATGCACACAGGGGCGGGACACATTGCCACAAGGCCAAACAAAAACCTGAAGAAAATGTGTGTCAAATACATCAAACAATGCTAGCAAAGAAGCACATGATCTTCAGCAGAATGAGACCAGCGATAATAACACAGACAGTGTAAATAAACCCTTGTACCTTGGTTACCATACATGATGTCATCTCCATTTCCACCTTGAGGAGGTTCTGAAGCATTTAAACTAGAAAGGAAGGGGGGAGAAAACAAAAAAACAGAAGGGGGACCACATCAAAACAAGGGCAACAACTCAGGTAAGACAGCCATTAAATATATTTATCTTAATGCTAGAAGTCAGAAACAAAATGTTAGAACTTGAAGCTATTTCACTAAGAAGTAACTACGATGTGATAGGTGTTACAGAAACTTGTTTGTCTGAGAGAGATGGAGATGAATGTAATATTAGTGGGTATACACTGTATAGGAAAGACAGGCAGGACAGAAGAGGCGGAGGGGTAGCACTATACATAAGAAATAGTCTTCAAGCCCAGGTGTTAAATCTGGACAAAGAAAACGACATTTTATATGGGGGATTTCAACTTCCCCCGTATAAAATGGGAAAACCTGGTGGGGAGTACGACGGACGAAATTGAAATGGTGGAAATGACAAATGACTGCTTCCTAACGCAATTTGTCAAGGCACCGACTAGAGGGGAGGCATGCCTTGATTTAGTCTTTTCAAATAACGAAGACAGAATCACTAAAACAGAGGTCAGAGAGCCATAGGCAAACTCAGACCACAAAATGGTCTCATTTGAAGTGATTTTTAAAACCCAAAAAGTAATGATTAAAGCTAAGGTTTACAATTTAAGAAAAGAAAACTATGAAGGTATGAAACAGAGACTAACAGAAGTAGATTGGAGTAAAATAGAGAAAACATCCACAGAAAAGAATGGCTGTTTTTTTAAAATGTAGTACTAGAGGCGTAAAACAATTACATCCCAAATTAGACAAATCTAAACCTAAAACAAAATGGCCAAAATGGTTTAACAGATCAATTAAAAAAAAATATTCTGCTAAAAAAGGCACTTTACAGAGCGTTTAAAAGGGACCAAAAACAAAGTACACAGAAAGAGTACTTGGAACTGCAAACACAAGTCAAAAAGGAAGTTTTTCTAGAAAGGCCAAGAGAGAGATAGAAATGAACGTTTCTAAGGGGGCTAAAACCAATTCCAAAATGTTTTTCCAATATTATAACAGCAAGAGAACATTCAAAGGTTAAATGTCTAAGAGATACAAATAGCAAAATCATAGATATAGCAAATATATTAAATGATTATTTTTCACAAGTTTTTACAAAGGAGGATACGAACAACATGCCCCACATGTTGACCTGTTCCTATCCAGTTTTAAATAACTTTAGCATAACAGAGGCAGAAGTGTTAAAGGGACTAGGACCTCTTAAAATAAACAAATCCCCTGGGCCGGATGAGATCCTCCTAATAGTACTCAAAGAAATGAAAGAAGTTATTTACAAACCACTAACCAAGATCATGCAACAGTCTCTTGACACAAGGGTTGTACCGACAGACTGGAGAATTTCAAACGTAATACCGATACACAAAGAGGGAAACAAAACCGAACCAGGGAACTACAGACCAATAAGGCTGACTTCTATTATATGTAAACTTATGGAAACTATAATAAGATCCAAAATGGAAATTTACCTACATGGTAAAAGTATCCTGGGAGACAGTCAGCATGGTTTTAGGAAAGGTAGATCATGTCTAACTAACCTGCTTGATTTTTTTGAGGATGCAACATTGAAAATGGATAATTGCAAAGCATATGACATGGTTTATTTAGATTTCCAGAAAGCTTTTGACAAAGTCCCGCATAAAAGATTAATCCTCAAACTGAACGCAGTAGGGATTCAAGGAAATGCATGCACATGGATTAGGGAGTGGTTAACATGTAGAAAACAGAAAGTACTGATTAGAGGAGAAACCTCAAAATGGAGCGAGGTAACCAGTGGTGTACCACAGTGATCAGTATTGGGTCCTCTGCTATTCCTAATCTACATGAATGATTTAGATTCTGGTGTTCTAATATTAAATTGCTTCTTTTTGTAAATCCTATTATGAGCGTCTGCATGAATCTCTATTGTTGTTTCTGCCAGATCACTATTTTCCATATTTGCTACTGTAACTATTCCAGACGAAAAAAAATGTTTTGAAAAGACTACTTCTAGTGAGGATAAAAAATATAATCAGTGTTGCGCTGTGGACTGCAGCCCATAGATGAAGCACTGTGCACTGAAGCTTGTGCAACACTAATATGCTTCCCCATGTATACAGTGTGTATGTACAGTCAGACCGATAGATGAAGCACTGGGCACTGAAGCCTGTGCAGCACTAATATGCTTCCCCATGTATACAGTGTGTATGTACAGTCAGCTCCCGTTTATCCACCTCTCATTAATCTCTTGCTCATTTAGCTGTCGGCCAGCCAGCACTCTACCAGATTGATTCTATTATTAAGCACTACATGTAGTGAGACGTATTTTCAGACTCTGTCTGTATTTGGTGTTGGATATTTGGTTTTGTTTCTTTCCACTTCAGCATCACCATCTATTCTCTAAAAGTCTTACAAGAGAGGCTGTGTGGGGGAATTGTAGAGTGCAAAGACATAGAACAACATTTGTTCAAACAGTTTTTTTTAATAAAAGGCACTCTATTCTGGAACTCGCTTCCTTCTGAAATGAAGGTCTTAAGTGACTTTAAATTCTTTTGCAACAAAGTTAAGATTTGGCTTAAACATACTCAATTGTGTAATCATTAACTTATTTGGGATGTTTTTAGTAACTGTATCACTGGCTAATAATGCATTAGGACTATTATGTAAGTTGCTGATTATTATATGTACAATAGGTAATTATTTTTTTTAATAGGTGATTTATTTATGTGTTATAATATTTTTTTAATTGTTGTAGTGTGTTTCCAACATATTTATGGAGTGTGCTGTGTATTGTATTGGTTATTTATGATTGTAACTCTAGCATTAATGAAATAATTTAGGAGTAGGAATAGGAGCAATAGGGGTATTATTTTATAGTTGTCTGCCTAGGGACTATCAATGGAAATTAGCCAATCGTCTGCATGGAAAATACAATGCATCTTGTGTTATGTAAATGACACATGTTATTAAATACATTTGAAATAAATAAATAAATAAATAAATTTGACGCTTCATAAAGCAGTGCTAATGGATCAATACCTGCCCTGTTTCATTCTATTATTACAACCCCAGGCTCTAAGGTATTACCTCTTATATTGCACTTGACTTTAAATATGAACACATGCATATTGCTATGCATAACCACTGCACTGTGTGTTTTTTGCAGCTCTGATTAAAAAAAAATAAATAAATAAACTGATACCTGTCTTTTATGAATTCACCACAAGGGGGCAGTATTGTATTTTCATTCAGCAGTGAGAGTTGCTGCAATGTTACTTCACTGAAAGGAAGAAAAAATTCCAAATGTTTCTATAATGCAATAGTTGCTGAATAGAAAATAAACAGTTCACTCACCTGCACATCGAAAACAAGCCTGCAAATCTGAAAGTGAAAGCCAGTTTTTTTTTTTGTCTGACAATAATTGTATTTTTTAAAATTTTTTGTCTGTATTACAAAACATGACAGCGCCTACTTATATAAAAAACAAAACATTTCTAGAATGCAATACAAAGTGTAACATGCTGATAGGTTGCTATGCTGTAGCCAATCAGCTCCTGATCTAGAAGTAACATCAAATACCACACAGCTCATTGTCAGCAGCTGTCAGAATCCTGTATGAATTGTAATGAATGCTGTGGATGCCAGCGTGAGAAAGGCTTGAGAATGACACCAGCCCAGCTTGTTTATCAGCTGAACTAGACATGCATTGCATTTCAGGCAAATGTGCTTTATTTTGTGCGCAGGCTGTTCCTGGTGTCTGGTTTTCTACTGTCGGGTCCACTGGCATTGTGGGTTCTTTAGGCCAGACCTCATCCTGTCTTTAAAGGTGGTGGCAGAAAAACACACTGCCAAGGTTATTCCAATGGACAACCACCTCTTTGTATCCAATACTAGCCTAGAGTGCACATTTAGAACACATGCAACATATATACAGCCTGTGCTGGCTGCTGTTCTAACCACTGATGCACTGGTAGGGTTGCCAACTGGCCGGTTTTGGACCGGACACCCGTTTTTAATGGAATTTGTACCATGTATGGTCAGGACCCTGACCAGACAGCAAAAGTCTGGTTCTTGCGAATCTTGCTTACTCACTGTTTATTGCCGTCTGGGTATTTCCATTCTCACTGAGCCAGTCCACTGTGCAAACTTTTTTTTAATTTTTTATTATCGGTCTGTTAAGTTTGAGAACTACACTGAAATGTGTTCTGCGTTATTTTGCCATTCACTGCTTAGCGGGATCTGATTACTGAGCATCTATTATTTAAAAAAAATCCCCCCTGGATCGCTTAGCTTGTATTCTTGCAATGTCAGGTTTTGTGATCAGCATGATTTGTCCGGTTTTGGAAAAATGGATAGTTGGCAACCATATGCACAGATTTTTACTACAGGGGAGTAAAGATTAATGTTCTACAAGGAAAGCAGTACAGTGCAAGCAGTTCTTATCAAGAGACACTTTCATTCTACACATAAAGCTAGATATGACTTTGCACTTTGTGTTCAGTCATTGTTCAGTCACACCACAATGTGTCAAATAAACATGCTTGAACAAAGCTTTAATAGCCTGGAGAAGTTGCTATTGTTGTCAAAGACAGAACAAGGAGTTATAGATAACATGTATTGATAACAACTGAAAGTGAAACTAAGTACAATGTTTAAAAGTAAAATAATAAGAATTGCCAAATGTGTTCTTTATATATAAACTAATAGGACCTTTTGAATGAACTAAAAGTAATGGAATCAACAGTAGTAACGCAGTTCTGTCCTCGGTAAGAAAGCGAGTGGCTTGTTATGCAATGGCTGAGCAGTCCATGAGTTAATTTCATGTAAATGTGCTTTATTTTGCTCTTATCTGCCCCCTATTTTACTGCATTTAATCCTGTACTTCAGAATACTGTAATCTGCCAAGTGTTTAACCTGTAGTACTTTGTATTTAATCACATCCTGATGTAACTATCACTATTTAATCATACCCTGATGTAACTATCACTATTATCTGCTGTATTATTGAATTGTGGTTTGTCACACTTGTACTTTGCTTGAACAAAAGTTATTGTATTTCTTGCTCTTATTGTATTACTTGTATTGTAACACTTGAAATGTATTTGCTTACGATTGTAAGTCGCCCTGGATAAGGGCGTCTGCTAAGAAATAAATAATAATAATAATAATAATAATAATAATAATAATAATAATAATAATAATAATAATAATAATAATGATGATGAATAGTTGCATCACTGGACCCTGATTAATCGAACAGTCAGTGAGTTAATGATGAACAGCTGTATCACTGGACCCTGATTAATCGAACAGTCAGTGAGTTAATGATGAACAGCTGTATCACTGGACCCTGATTAATCGAACAGTCAGTGAGTTAATGATGAACAGCTGTATCACTGGACCCTGATTAATCGAACAGTCAGTGAGTTAATGATGAACAGCTGTATCACTGGACCCTGAATAATTAAACAGTCAGTGAGTTAATGATGAACAGCTGTATCACTGGACCCTGATTAATCGAACAGTCAGTGAGTTAATGATGAACAGCTGTATTGCTGGACCCTAATTAAAGTCACCTTGTTCAAGATGATATCTGGAATGGTCTTGAGTGTTTAAACCCACACGAAGTCTCTGAAAGTCTGACATGTGCCTAAACTACTTCCCCTTTAATAATAACTACCTTTGATTCTACTATGTGGTTTGTGCATAACACTTCTTAATGGGGCTTGTTAGGCATAGTTTGTGAGGAGAGACAACCTCAGCGCTATACATCACTTTTCCAGAGTGTATTCAAGTTATAAATAATTAAAAACAAACTTTGGGTAGGAATGCTGAATCTCACTAAGCCAACAAACCAAGAAGGTTCAGATCACATGTGGCACACTTGCTGATTCACCACATAAAAAATAGACCATGCCCTGATAATAATCACAGGAATGTGGGAATGTCCCTTGGAATGGGCTCTTTAAAAAGGAACCCTTAGATCATCTCCTTCTAGGATCTAAGAATCTAAGAGTCACTTGAGCAGCTGGCTAGAAGAACTGTCCCTCAGAACCCCACCCACACACACACACACACACACTGCATTCTCCAAACAATAGATTACATGATGCCAATGAGCACAGTGCATTCTCCCAATCAATCGATTACATGATGCCAATGAGCACAGTGCATTCTCCAATCAATAGATAACATGATGTCAATGAGCACAGTGCATTCTCCCAATCAATCGATTACATGATGCCAATGAGCACAGTGCATTCTCCAATCAATCGATTACATGATGTCTAATGAGCACAGTGCATTCTCCAATCAATCGATTACATGATGCCAATGAGCACAGTGCATTCTCCAATCAATAGATAACATGATGTCAATGAGCACAGTGCATTCTCCCAATCAATCGATTACATGATGCCAATGAGCACAGTGCATTCTCCAATCAATCGATTACATGATGTCAATGAGCACAGTGCATTCTCCAAACAATAGATTACATGATGTCAATGAGCACAGTGCATTCTCCAATCAATAGATTACATGATGTCAATGAGCACAGTGCATTCTCCAATCAATCGATTACATGATGTCTAATGAGCACAGTGCATTCTCCAAACAATAGATTACATGATGTCAATGAGCACAGTGCATTCTCCCAATCAATCGATTACATGATGTCAATGAGCACAGTGCATTCTCCCAATCAATCGATTACATGATGTCAATGAGCACAGTGCATTCTCCAATCAATCGATTACATGATGTCAATGAGCACAGTGCATTCTCCAATCAATCGATTACATGATGCCAATGAGCACAGTGCATTCTCCAATCAATAGATTTCATGATGTCAATGAGCACAGCGCATTCTCCCAATCAATCGATTACATGATGTCAATGAGCACAGTGCATTCTCCCAATCAATCGATTACATGATGTCAATGAGCACAGTGTATTTTCCAATCAATCGATTACATGAGGACAATGTACATTTTTGGCAGTTTTCCCATGCTTTTCCCATTTTTCCCATGCTATGCATTTACTATAGTTTATCCTGGTTTGCCATGTTTTTAATACACCTTATGTAACAGGGTGGAGGCTGGGTGTGAACCAGCGACCCCGCGCACCACAAGTGAGTGTCTAAACCACAATGTAAAAGAGCGGCTCATCTGCATTTGTGGTTTTAGAGCTTTTAACCTCCTCTCATCTCACCGACAAGGGACTAGACAGAATTCGTAATAACAGTGCATCACACAACACTGTACGTACATTTACCATACCTTGCAATTCTTTACAGTGCTAGCCTATGCTGTACCATGCATTCACTGTGCTTTATTACACTTTGCTGTGCTTTTTTCTATTTACCATACCTCGCTATTCCAAACGCTGCTCCTCTCTTACAAGGCTATTCATGGTTCTGGCCCTGCCTGTTCGCCTGAGTTACTTATTCCATATAAAGCAGCTCGCACTTTGAGATCTCTAAAGAGTGGTCTCTTGGCAATTCCAAGAACTCCATTAAAAGCTTGCAGCGCGAAAGCTTTGAGTCCTCGAGCTCCCTCACTCTGGAACTCACTTCCAAATGTTATCCGGAACGCTGAGTCTGTCAGTGTTTTAAAATCTAAGCTCAGAACATCTCTCAATGACTAGTCCTTTCACGAGCGAGCAGCCTGGAGCTCGTTCTGGCTTGCTGTTTATTTCTGTAAAGCGCTCTGGGATGCACATGAAGGACGCTACACAACTGAAACTGGTATGGTATGGAAAATGTATTGCCCAGTTGATTTATGACCCATAATGTATGATTAAAAAATGTAAAAGGCGTCAGCTGTATGTTTAAAAACAATAACCGCTCTGGCCCCAGCAAAGGCAATGCGCTGCTTGTAACCTTGGCAGGGTGCTCTGCTCTGCACCACTTTCAAGTCCATTTGTACAATGTAAGTATGCAGCCTACTACACAAGGAAGCACATGTTTAAATGAAATAAACGGGAGATCACATGACCTGTAACACCGAGGTGGACCTGCAATGCATCACATGTGTCAAAGGTTCCCTTGGATTACACATACCAGATAATGATTGTCTAGCCTGAAAGCTCTTGTAATTGTAATCTACAATAAAGAGGTTCTGACAAACATTCACTTCATTTGCATGAAAACTCATCTGTTTATTTCTGTGCTCTGTTCTTAAGAATCCCAAAGCATATTACTAAGGCCAAGAGTTTTGCATCACCTACAAAATGGTATCGCAAAAGTCTGCCAGAAGCCACAATAGTAGTACAGTATTTCCTGTTAAATTGTTTCCATTTTTTGTCAGTTTTTCATCAAGTACCTGTAAAACTACAAAGTGGTATGTAATTCAATATGTTAACGTCACATTATTCAGCAGGTTTCATTCGACTTTATGAAGCAAAATTAGCAATTCTATAGGGTGATGCAAAACTTTTGGCCATAGTGGTACAGTAATGTTACTTTATATTTACTAAGCCAGGATCGTCCTCATTTCTAACAGGGTACAATCGAGCCACTAAGAGGTCAACAGGATCGTCCTCATTTCTAACAGGGTACGATCGAGCCACTAAGAGGTCAACAGGATCGTCCTCATTTCTAACAGGGTACAATCGAGCCACTAAGAGGTCAACAGGATCGTCCTCATTTCTAACAGGGTACAATCGAGCCACTAAGAGGTCAACAGGATCGTCCTCATTTCTAACAGCATACGATCGAGCCACTAAGAGGTCAACAGGATCGTCCTCATTTCTAACAGGGTACAATCGAGCCACTAAGAGGTCAACAGGATCGTCCTCATTTCTAACAGGGTACAATCGAGCCACTAAGAGGTCAACAGGATCGTCCTCATTTCTAACAGGGTACAATCGAGCCACTAAGAGGTCAACAGGATCGTCCTCATTTCTAACAGGGTACAATCGAGCCACTAAGAGGTCAACAGGATCGTCCTCATTTCTAACAGGGTACGATCGAGCCACTAAGAGGTCAACAGGATCGTCCTCATTTCTAACAGGGTACAATCGAGCCACTAAGAGGTCAACAGGATCGTCCTCATTTCTAACAGGGTACGATCGAGCCACTAAGAGGTCAACAGGATCGTCCTCATTTCTAACAGGGTACAATCGAGCCACTAAGAGGTCAACAGGATCGTCCTCATTTCTAACAGGGTACAATCGAGCCACTAAGAGGTCAACAGGATCGTCCTCATTTCTAACAGGGTACAATCGAGCCACTAAGAGGTCAACAGGATCGTCCTCATTTCTAACAGGGTACGATCGAGCCACTAAGAGGTCAACAGGATCGTCCTCATTTCTAACAGGGTACAATCGAGCCACTAAGAGGTCAACAGGATCGTCCTCATTTCTAACAGGGTACAATCGAGCCACTAAGAGGTCAACAGGATCGTCCTCATTTCTAACAGGGTACAATCGAGCCACTAAGAGGTCAACAGGATCGTCCTCATTTCTAACAGGGTACAATCGAGCCACTAAGAGGTCAACAGGATCGTCCTCATTTCTAACAGGGTACAATCGAGCCACTAAGAGGTCAACAGGATCGTCCTCATTTCTAACAGGGTACAATCGAGCCACTAAGAGGTCAACAGGATCGTCCTCATTTCTAACAGGGTACAATCGAGCCACTAAGAGGTCAACAGGATCGTCCTCATTTCTAACAGGGTACAATCGAGCCACTAAGAGGTCAACAGGATCGTCCTCATTTCTAACAGCATACGATCAAGCCACTAAGAAATAATAAGGACCCATGAGCGCTTCCCCACAGAGCTCTGTGAGAGCACCTGATCTGAACACCCCCTCTCTCTCAAGCAGACTGCTTGATAAGGAGAATGAGTTAGATGAAGTGGATAATATTCACATTGGACCGTAGTTATAGGTTGCAACTCAGCTTGCATAGGCAGTTCTGATCCTCTGGGGTTTCAGGGTTTAAGATCTGAGCAGATATCACATGGTACCACTGATCCAGTATCAGATGTGTGCTTATCCTGGACCTGTGCCATGCAATGTGAAGCATCCAAAAGCACTTGCTGGGCAGCATGATCCTTGCAGAACAGAATCAGCTGGCATGACATTCATTAGTCAGGCACGTGAAGATGTGCAGCAAGTACTAAGAGCGTCCACCCAGCATGATGCTTCCAGAACATCGACACAGGAACAATGCTCAAGAAGACCACATCCACTAGAAATGCAGTAAAGCTGTACTCATTTTGCAGGTTTACGCAATGCGTTTACTGTGCTTTACCATTTTTGTTACCATGCTGTATCATATATCTCTGTGCTTTGTTTTGCTTTCATTGTGTTTAAAACACCTTTGTAGCATGACAGGATGGGGGGATATGGTGGACTAGCTGAGGTGGTATGCACTAAAATATAAACAACTATGCTATTTGGGGAAAAAAAGGTTTGAGAATGTAGCACATTGTGCTCTTTCAACCACTGCAGTGCTTATATAAAAGGTTACAGGGTGTCCTTCTAAAAGTTTACCACAGTATTTTTGGCAGTTTTCCCATGTTATGCATTTACTATAGTTTACCCTGGTTTGCCATGTTTTTTATATGGTTTATGTAACATGGCGGAGGGCTGGGTGTGAACCAGTAACCCCACACACCACAAGCGAGTGTTTAAACCACAATGTAGAAGAGCCGGGCTCGTCTACATTCGGGGTTTTAGAGCTTTTAACCTCCTCTCATCTCATCAACAGGGGACTGGACAGAATTCATAACCGCAGTGTATCACACAACACTACACGTTACATTTACCATATTCTTTACAGTGCTTCCCTGTGCTTTACCATGCATTCACTGTGCTTTATTACACTTTGCTATGCTTTTTACTATGGGAGCGTCCACAATGCAAAAGGGCTGAAGTCATGTTTGAAACTAATTATTGTGATCGCTTGGCAACTGAATCCACTGTTGGTCAGATGTCTTGTAAAGTGTGAATAAAACATATTAACAATGGGGAGATGCAGCTTCTAAATATTGCAAATAACCATACAATGGATTGATCTGAATAACAAACGAATGCATCACATGACAGACACATCAAGGTGTGTGCTTCATATTGCATACCAAACAAATGCATTATTATTATTTATTTCTTAGCAGATGCCCTTATCCAGGGCGACTTACAATTGTTACAAGATATCACATTATTTTTACATTACATTATTTTTTACACACAATTACCCATTTATACAGTTGAGTTTTTACTGGAGCAATCTGGGTAAAGTACCTTGCTCAATTGTACAGCAGCAGTGTCCCCCACCTGGGATTGAACCCACAACCCTCCGGTCAAGAGTCCAGAGCCCTAACCACTACTCCACACTGCATCACATGAGGGGCACATCAAGGTGTGTGTTTCATATTGCATGTGCTTGCATTTGTATCTCTAACCACTCAGGATTAAACATGAACAATGCATTTTAGAACATGAGGGCGTGTTAGCCTTCACCTGCATTCCTGCTTCTAAAAGGAAGTGCAATAATGTGTAGACTTTGACCATCAGGGGAAAATACTGCAAGGACCAGCCAGTCTGGAGGCAGCAGCAGCAGCAGCAGCAACACTGCTGGATCTCAGAAAACAGAATGGAATAAAACATCCTTCAAGCAGGTAAGCGTCTATTTACTTCCTATATTAACAAGTTTTCATAGTTTCCATCTCATGTGCAAAGCACAGCTACTACAATCGCATTGCAGTCATCTTCATAGATCAATGCAGGTGTCCTCCCATACTGTATATGCATGAGATTGTATTTTATTTTGTCACAATGTGTCTTTTTGAACTAATGTTCATATTTTGTCTCAGTTATATATATACAGCAGTGTGCACATGTATTAGAACACCCCATTGCTTCTGTAGTTTTGAATTGTTGTGCATATGAAATCAAACCACTGTAACTAAAAATCTTGTAACATTGTCAAAATAGGCAAATTAGTGATTGTATAATTGAATTGATGACTTTAAGAGGCCACGCATGCAATTGATTTAAAATAGTAAGAAAAAAGGAACACATAGCCACACATGCAGCCAAAACATATGATAGTTTTTAGAAAGTTGTTTAGATTTAGATTAAAGTATAAAGCGGTCTCACATTTTCACATGTGAGTGCCTATTGTTTCTGTATCGCTGATTACTGACCGAAAATTGTAAGGTTTTCATGCAGGTTGGTATATAAAGAACATAAATGACAAATCTTGAGGTGTTCTAATACATTTGCATACTACTATATTTTTAAAAATATTTTTCCAAAAATGTTACATGGTGTATGGTGAGAATTATCCTGTTGCACAAGAATTTGAATGGCCTTGCACACTTGGATAGGATAAAGTGCATCAGTGCTCAGTGCAAACAAACATAGATCAGAACAGATTCTTTATTATTATTAGTTTAGTTTTTTAATCCAAGGAAACATGTCTTGTAATGAACTGTTCTTAAAACTGTAATTGCGATTGTGGCCTAGGTTGAGTAAGGAAAGAGACACATTAACAGAGTCATGTGAGTGTGCAAGGGCTCTGACTGTTATATTACATACAGTACACGCTTGGTTAAACACAAGCCTTGCAAGAATGGCTGTGAATGCTGGACTCCACACACTGTTTAATGGGGGTTAGTTAGTTTAGGGTTCGGTTACTTTGATGACTCGGATTGAGGCACTGGATGCTCAGAGGAATACAGACCCATGCATTGATGCATAAGGAACTAAACTGGTGGGGCTGAGGGTCCCACTCGCTAGTCCAGATGAGGGCAGGATAAGGAGAGCACGAGTTTAGTGGGATGTGCTTGTGCTGGAGCATGTACCTTATTGTGCGCTTTCTATTTCAGTCATCGTTCTGGGTCAGATTACCATTACTGTAGTGGACGCTGTTTCAAGAAACGAGAACATTAAAAAAAGTCACAAATGCATTGTTGCAGCAATTTGTTTTCAAAACTATCAGTTTATGATAGTAGTATACCAATGTATAATGGTAGCAAAGTGCAGCAAAGCCTGTTAAAGCATAAACGGGATTACTTGCAGAATGCCCATTATAAACCCATATCAGGCCACGCATCCTCATTGCAGCTGCTTGTGCTTCTACCGAGATATCTGTCATTTCTATCTACAGTATGGGTTTTTCTTCCAGGGGTTTTGGCTGATTCCATTCTCTTTTCCACTTTGAGAAGATCAATAATGGACAGGATGAGTAATCTGAGGAGAGCACAGTCCCTGAGAAACGTCTCTGTGGATTCTACTGAGGATAGCAAAGGGAAGACAATAAAGTCGGTGTCACAACTGGTGGCCAAGTGAGTGGTTTAAAGGGTTAATGATTTCAGTTTACTCTACATCTAAAATCACTGTGTTAAGAGGAGTTCATATTAATGACTGCAGCTCATCCTAATCACTGTGTTAAGAGGAGTTCATATTAATGATCTAAACTGCAGCTCATCCTAATCACTGTGTTAAGAGGAGCTCATATTAATGACTGCAGCTCATCCTAATCACTGTGTTAAGAGGAGCTCATATTAATGACTGCAGCTCATCCTAATTACTGTGTTAAGAGGAGTTCATATTAATGATCTAAACTGCAGCTCATCCTAATCACTGTGTAAGAGGAGCTCATATTAATGATCTAAACTTCAGCTCATCCTAATACTGCCCCCCTAAGTCTTGTAAAGTCTCACCAACACACTTCTTTGAACTGCACTTCTCTTGTATTTAGTGATCTTAATAGAGGGTTCAGTTAATAACCCAGGAGGGAATGCAGGTGCAGTTTATATAGTTACAGGTTGGTTGTATTTCCATCTGACACTCTTTAGACAGTTCAAATCCATCATCATATAATGATGAATGATGTGTGCAAGTGGAATGGCATAGCGTGGGAAATGGGAGCCACGATCTTCTCTAACTGGTTCAGAACTATGAAGAGTTGCACAATATTATAACCATGGAAGAATATTATCATCATTTCTATACTACTTACTTTCACAAGGAGTTAAAGAGGAACTTGGTATGGGCTAAACAGTGTCAAATGTTAACAAATGCATCCTTCGTGCTGTTTACAGTAGATTCACTTTGTATCCTTTGGTGTTTCATCTATTACTTCCTGGTGATATTTTAAAACTCAGAAATTTAAGGCAACCCTATGGCCTCAATGAAGATCTCAGAATCACGTCTAACCCCCCCAAGTACATCTGGTACACCAGAGTGTAACCAGAAACCTGTCCCCCTGCAACACCCTGAATGGATGTAAGACATTTGCTCTATAATGCATTTCTTACACTTAGAACAAAAGTGGCCATTCTTACATGGGGAGAGTGTTGCAGTGGTTGGGGTTAGGGTTAGGGTTTAGAGTTTAGGGTTAGGGTTAGGGTGTTTAGGGTCTGTGGCGGAGTGTCCCGCCCCTATTTATTATTATTTGTATTTTTGTTTGCGGCGCAGTTAAAAGCGCCGCATCTTTTTTTATTATTTATAATTTAAAAACCCCGTGAGGATGCATGACTGATCAGCTACTGATTATTTAAGTAGCTGACAGTCATGCATCCTTACCAAACGCGTGCAGACTGTGGCCGAGGGGTAATAAGATAATTAACAGCTAGTTAACCCCTCGGCCAGAGTATAAGAACCTGCAGCTGTCCGTGCTGCAGGGTTGGGGTGTACAGAGAGGAGGTACGGGAAGATAGAGAGGAGACAGAATATAAAAACAATTGCTAAAACGTGCTGGATTAGCCAGCACAACCTTACTTGTTTGTCTGTTTATTCGTTTGGCCCTTGTGCCCTTTTGTTTCTGTTTTGTTGTTTGTTTAAATCTTTTTGTTTTGTTTATTTGATTTATTAAACACGCTGAGTGCCGTAGCATTCAGCTTCACCCGCCCATCCACTGTTTTGGTTCAGTTACTTCCTAGTCCGTGACGTCACCACACCTCACCACTGCAAGTCAGCCTGCCACAGGGTCATATCATGCTACAAGATTTACACATTAAGTACATTGTAACTATGCATAATACCATTGTAATTCTATGTAAGTACACATGTATTTACTAAGTAAATAAACAGTAATTAGAGACACAATGTAAAGTGTTACCAATATAAGCATGGTAGGTCGTAAGAATATTGTTACCTTACCGTATCTGCTCAATGGTGCTTTCCCGTAAACAGTTGAATCAGTACGATAATTAAAGGAGATCTTGTATTCTTAAGTCTTTGTCTTGGAGGGAGCTAGCTTACAGTATGTGTCTGCAACTGAAACTGAAACTAGCGTTTTTCTGAGTGATAAGTAGAGTGTGCTCAAGGGTAAGCTATGGAAAAGTGTTGCAAACGGTCAAGCAAGAGTGATATTTATATGTTATAAGATGACAGAACAACTTTTGCCTTTGAGAAACATCATAACAAAATGGGTCAGATGTTGCTGGTAATTCTAACTTGGTTTCTACAGGTACCAGAGTTCAGTGGACTTAAGGAATGCCGGTTCAGAAGAAGAAAAGCAAAATGTATGTCATCACAGAGTGTGTTTATCTGTCTGTTTGTTTAATTCACTATTTTAGTATATTTAGATATTCTAAATGTAAATAAAACACAGCAATATTACCACCATTAGTAGATTTCTGCAAATTCGCCAGTTTACACCATTTACTTTAAAAAGAAAGCAGTCTTACTGTTATACCATCAATGCTTATGGATTGTTTGTAGATTACAGCATAAATCTTACAAGGATATATGGCTCCTATATTCAGAAACATTTATTATCATAAGATAACTCAGTTTAATACATGAATATAGATTTGAAGAGTTCATTCAGTTTATTAGATCGTTTTCAAGACCACAAAAGTATCTTCTACAGTGTAAGTGGAGATTTAAATAAGCATGCGTTATTGCTCTTGTTTGAATATCAGGAGAAGTGTCCAATATGATAAGCAAATGTAGACAACAGGTTTCAAAAGAGTGCAAGAGAGTAGGGGGCAGTTTCTTTACCTGGGGCATATCGTAAGAAACTTACAAATAAACATTCATTTCATTCAGAGTGGCGCCTCTTAGCGGTCGTGAACTTGAGGGGGTATTTCACAGCCACCCTCAACAATCAGATCCTAGTGTTCAAACAGAAAATGTTTTTATAGTATTGAGACCATAGACATAAAAAAATTCACACTGAAAAGAAGAAAAAACTGTTATTTTCATTTCCCTTCTCTGGTTGAGATCGCCCATAATGCATTGCGCGCCAACGCTGCCTAAGTTGATTGGCGTTTCCGCCAGGACCTAGTGGAGACTTCTGTACTGACTAGTGATTAATGAATAAATGATTCTGAAATGAAAGCTGAAGTACTGCTGCAATGTCAGGGGAAATTTCCCTGTCATTAAAAAAGTGAGGGGGATATGCGCCCCATGTCCCCTGTGTAAATTACACCCATGGTAGACAAGAACATCTGTTTCTTTAAGTTTCTATTTGCACCCAAAGAAGAGACTTTTGAGATTTTGAAAGCTAGTGTTCGTATAAAATGATGCAATTTCGTAAACAGTATCGACTCTTCAGATCTATTATCATGAGTACCTCGATTAACAGGGCAAAAACATCCCTTGTGCTGTCCCTGCTTTCCAAGTGATTCTGTTTCTGTCCTTGTTAGATTGTGACCAGAGATGAGCCAGTGGAGACGAAGATAGAGGCTCTGATGAAGAGGTTTGAAAAGAGAGAAAAACCGCGTTCCTCTCCCACTGCTCTCAGTAACCTGTCGCGGAGGAAGTCCATGGAGAGCCTTCCCTGGCAGGGCGCCGGTACTTTCATTGACGCACTGAGGGCTGTCTTCGAAGTCAATGCCATCGTCAAGAAGGGCTCCTCCAGCAGCCCTCGAAGGAGCCAGCTCCAGCCTGACAACAAAACCGAGGGGTCAGCCGCCACGTTCTGGAACCAGGCACCAGGGCCAGAAGAAATAAACAAAACACAGACGAGGAGAGCCCAGGAGGAGGAATGCATTAAAAACGTTAGTATTGCAGGAGAGCACACTGTGGCAGCTGCTGTTCATCGTCTGCTATATGTGTGAAATATACTCTTCTAGTGGATTCCCAAAGGGTATCAATGTGCATGTGAAACCAATGCACAACAACTTCATCACATAGCATTTATATATATATATATTTGACAATGGTGACCCCCGAGACTTATGCAGCATTTGTCGGGTGAAAAATTATGACTAAAAATCGCACACAAGTCGTACAGTAGTTTGAGCTATTACAGAAATGGAGATAGAGATAAATCTCCCATTGTATAGCAGTTTGATCCATTCCTGGTTTTACTACAAGTTTAATAAGACACACCTGAGCTTGTTGCCTATACGCTGTGGCTAATCAAGCTTGCAGTAAAACCTGGAATGGATTACATAGATGCACCTGTTACATACATACAGTGCAGTGGCTAATTAAGCTAATATTAAAATATGGAATGGCTCACAATGCTATATAGAGCGGGCCAAGCTGTGCTGTTATATAAGATACTGTAGACGGTTTGAAGAGGCCAACGTTGATAGGTCTATGAATCTGTTTTTCTTGACAGCAGGTAAAATCCAGCAGGCGATCTGAAAGAAGAAAGACGATAGGAGGCATACATGTGTCATGTGATGAGTCAGCTGCTTGTCAGAACTGTAAGTATACATGTGCCATGTGATAGTCAGCTGCTTGTCAGAACTGTAAGTATGCATATGTCATGTGATGAGTCAGCTGTTTGTCAGAACTGTACCAGTATTTGTACTCAGGTGTTTACAGCACACTTCAGAGTCAGAGTGCTATAAACAGGTAGGCTTCGTGGGATGGTCTGGCATGGCTAACACTCCCTTCATATGTCCTTCTTTAAAGTCAGCATTTTGCTCCACCTTTATGGTTCTGGACTGGTTCTGGTGAAATTTCTATAATGAGGCCAGGATAAAAATGACCTCAAGGGGTGCTGCTGGGGTGTGCATATTGTACCATAATATCAATCAATCAATCAATCAATCAATCAATCTTTATTTTATATAGCGCCTTTCATAGTGGACCACCATCACAAAGCGCTTTATAAGATACAGTAAAAAACACTGATCAGCTAGTGATTTATTTAGCTAGCTGACAGTCACGCATCCTTATTAAACTCGTGCAGACGGTGACCATCTCCCGAGTTAATTCATTGATTAATTGTTGTTAACCAGGAGATGGTCACTGTATATAAACCTGCAGGTCTCTACCCTCAGGGAGAGTGTTAGAGGCGAGACAGGTTTTTGAGAGAGAGAGAAAGAGAGAGAGATTAGAAGCGAAACAACTGCTAAACCTTATTTGTTTATTTGTTTAGCCAACACTCCTTTTTGTTTGTTGTTTGTTTAAATCATTTGTTTTGTTTATTTAATAAAATAGCTGAGCGCCGTAGCACTCAGTTTCACCACCGCACCACTCAGTTTCACCACCACCATCCATTGCCTTTGTTTACTACTCCTTCCTGGTCCATGACGTCATCATGTAACAGCTCGGCCACAAGTATATATGTGTGTGTATATGTGTGTGTATATGTGTGTATATATATATATATATATATATACACACATACACACACACACACAGTGCAGTTAGCATGGCATCAAAAGAACCTCCACTGTTTGTTTTCACACACTTTCCCTTGACAAAGGTATGGTAAACATATCTAGATGTTCAGAAGTTTGCCCTTTTGAGAAAAAACCTATATATCTCAACATATTTCAATAACAACTTCAACAGAAGTATATGATACGAACTTCACAAATAGACATTGATATATTTATAAATGTGTGCAATTACTAAATCACAAATCACATTTAAAAACACATTTCAGGTATTTTGTTATCAGCTCGAGAAGTGATATACCAACCATCAAACAGCCACCCTTATAAAACTGAGCAGAACAAACTATTATATTTTGCAGAGCAGTGCGTTACAATTCTGTGCTCATCTCTCAATGTCTATTTGTGAAGTTCGTATCATATTTTATAACACAGAGCATTCTCAGCCTCAAGTGTGACGCCCAATAGCGGTGGCAGTGGCTGAATTCACACTGGACATTTTTTATGAGAGAATGTGGTCATCAGAGGTGTATAACCCTGATAGGGCTCTGCAGCATGCCTTGCATTCTCCACTTGGATGCAGGGACAGTTGGAGATTGGCATCTTAAACTCCTTCCAACTGTGCAGTCTGGTATTCCGGACATTCTGCACTCAACAACTGTGTTGTGTGTTTGTAGTGCATTAAATCATCCCCTAGACTCTGATCTAGTAGTCCTAAGACAGATCCAGCTCTCCATCGTTGAAGAGTCTTCAGGAGCAAGGGGAGATGGTATCTAGTAGTCCTTGGGTTTTAGAAGACAGATCCAGCTCTCCATCGTTGAAGAGTCTTCAGGAGCAAGGGGAGATGGTTGGGGGAGCACTTTTTCTATTTATTTTTACTTCTTGGCTATTTTATTGTAATGTTTCATTTTTTGTTTAAACATACCGTTTCAGGTAGTAGCTAGTATCTTCATTTTGTATTGGTTTTATATACATGAAACATAGGCTAGATCAGCCAGTGTCTTTAAAGAACTAAGAGTTGGGGTTACTTTTAATGAAGGGCCCTTTTCTTACAAATAGAAAAACTCTTTGGTTGATCTAGCCTACATTACATATCTCTATGGCAGGCTACTTACTAGAACTGAAGATCAGGTCCTGAACTCAGACACATCAACACAGACTTCTACAAGATCAGCAATATTACAAGAAGAACCGCTCAGGATGTAGAAGATCAGCAATATTACAACAAGAACCGCTCAGGATGTAGAAAATCAGCAATATTACAGCATATTAAGAGTATGTGTAATATAAAAAGAAATTACACAAATCAAAAACCAAATCATGATAAAAATGCCTGAATGTAAAAGTGTGCCTTTAACTGCTTTTTAAAAGCATCAACGGTCTTAGCATCCTTGTGACAAGCAGGATCTAGTGGTTACGTCAGACCAGAAAGGAGTACACAGACAGACGGTGGATGAAATGGTAAATGCGCTTGCTTGCGCCGGTTTATTGTAAAATAAAAGGTTTGTACAAAACAAAACACAGGACACGGCACTTTAAGCCAAAATAAATAGACGAACAAAACGATAAAACAGTAAACAGACGAACAGACAAACAAACACGGTGAGTTTAAACAACTATTTATGTTTTCTTTTCTCCTCTCCACACCCGTTCTCCACTCACCGAACACACAACCCCAAGTGAGTAAAACGTGCATCTATATATACTGTTGTGCCGGGATTAAATTACCAATTAATTATTCACTTGAATCCCAGCACGTGAATTAATTATGTGCAACCTCGTGCTCACATATTAAATACTTCAAATCCCGTGCCTAAATACTATTATACATTTTAAATACTCGTACTCATTACCCACATTATATCCCGTGTCCCCCTTCCTCACATCGCCCGCACCAGCTCGGTGTCTCCTCTGAGGAGTCCCTCCAGCAGTGATCCACCTTTCCACACCAGGTGCACAAGGGGAACAGGTTCTCTGGCCGCTGTTGCTGCTGGGGCGGTGGGAGCAGCAGTCTACCACCCCCTGCTGGTTGTAGAGACCGAGGCAACCCCTGCTCCTCCCTCTCCTGATGGACAGGGCAGCGGGCCACGTAGTGCTCACCTCCGCAGATGGGGCATAGTTGGGGTAGCTGTCCGAGGAGGTACAGGGACAGTTTGTGCGGGAATGCCCCGGCTCAGCACAGCAGTAACACCTGGGCTGCTGACTGTTCTTTCCCACCCCCCCCCCCCCAAAAAAAACAAACAGTACTCTTTCTGGCCTGAGTCTCGGAGGCGCTGTTGTCCCGGTTCTGACACCATGTGTGACAGGCTAGTTGCAGTGATGATGTCAGACCAGAAAAGAATCACACAGAGGCAGTGGTGAGGAGTGAAACTGAAAATGCAAATGGCAGCGTTCAGTGTTTTAATAAACAAAATAAAAGGTTTTAAACAGAAAACAGGACACGGCACTTTAAGCCTAAATAAATAGACGAACAAAACGATAAACCAGTAAACAGACGAACAGACAAACAAACACGTGAGTTTAAACAACTATTTACGTTTTCTTTTCTCCTCTCCCAGCACGTGAATTAATTATGTGCAACCTCATGCTCACATATTAAATACTTTAAATGCACGTGAAGTGATAGTGCAATCCCGTGCCTAAATACAATTATACATTTTAAATACTTGTGCTCATTACCCACATTATATCCCGTGTACCAACTATACACCTACATTAACACACGTAACATACAACATATAACACACAAATGCACACAGGGGCGGGGCACATTGCCACAATCCCTGATTGATTGAGGAAGGTTGTGCCAAAGTTTGTCTGTCATTCCCTAAAATATGTGATTAATGATGCCAGTGCTTCTAGACTGTGTAGTTGATTTTGAAAGGGTTTTTTCAATGTACATCTTTTTCACCTTGGGTACATATTAAAATGGCATGACCCAACACTGTACTGCACCGTTTGAACTGTAAAGGACACATGGTTATGATTTTTGATGTAGAAATAGCCATTGAGAAGACTGTCTAAAAACAGAACGCAGCATGCACCCGCACAGACTCGCTGTCCTAGTTTTAGATGTGACACACTCACACACAGGAGACACGGACAGTGTTATTGAGCTGTGTGCCAGCAGGTCCATGTCATGCGTTCTACAGTTACCATGGTCAGTGATGACAGGGTAAGTCAGTCTGTGACTGGAATAGGTCACTCAGTACAGAAGTCCTTTCTTGCTGTGTCACTCATCATCCATGCCTAGGTTTTATTTTCTTTTTTTACATCAGCTAATACTAGCCTGGAAGAGGGTAACACTGCAGCTTAAACACACTTTAACCAAACCTTCAGTAAAAATAAATATTAACCTTCAGATAGTGATTTCTTTATGTCACACGTTGTTTGTTTCACCATGGGGTCTTTAACACACTGTGAATTTACAGGGGCAGATACAAAGTTCAGTAACACTTTACATTAGAATATAAGAACACAAGAAAGTTCACAAACGAGGGGAGGCCATTCGGCACATCTTGCTCGTTTGGTTGTTAGTAGCTTATTGATACCAGAAACTCATCAAGCAGCTTCTTGAAGGATCCCAGGGTGTCAGCTTCTACAACATTTCTGGGGAGTTGGTTCCAGACCCTCACAATTCTCTCTGTAAAAAAGTGCCTCCTATTTTCTGTTCTGAATGCCCCTTTATCTAATCTCCATTTGTGTCCTTGTTTCTTTTTTCAGGTCGAAAAAGCCCCCTGGGTCGACATTGTCAATACCTTTTAGAATTTGGCATGCTTGAATCAGATCACCGTATAGTCTTCTATGTTCAAGACTGAATGGATTAAATTCTTTTAGCCTGTCTGCATACAACATGCCTTTTAAACCCAGGATAATTCTGGTTGCTCTTCTTTGCACTCTTACTAGAGCAGCAATATCCTTTTTGTAACGAGGTGACCAGAACTGAACACAATATTCTAGATGAGGTCTTACTAATGCATTGTAAAGTTTTAACATTACTTCCCTCGATTTAAATTCAACACTTTTCACAATTTATCCGAGCATCTTGCTGGCCTTTTTTTTATAACTTCCCCACATTGTCTAGATGAAGACATTTCTGAGTCAACATAAACTCCTAGGTCTTTTGCACAGATTCCTTCTTCAATTTCAGTATCTCCCATATGGTATTTATAATGCACACTTTTCTCTATTAAATGTCATTTGCCATGTGTCTGCCCAGTTCTGAATGCTGTCTAGATCATTTTGCATGACCTTTGCTGCTGCAACAGTGTTTGTCATGCCTCCTATTTTTGTGTCGTCTGCAAATTTAACGAGTTTGCTTACTATACCAGAATCTAAATCATTAATGTAGATTAGGAATAGTAGAGGACCTAATATTGATCCCTATGGTACTCCACTGGTTACCTCGCTCCATTTTGAGGTTTCTCCTCTAATCAGCACTTTCTGTTTTCTACATGTTAACCACTCCCTAATCCATGTGCATGCACTTCCTTGAATCCCTACTGCGTTCAGTTTGAGAATTAATCTTTTATGCGAGACTTTGTCAAAAGCTTTCTGGAAATCTAAATAAATCATGTCATATGCTTTGCAATTATCCATTGTCGATGTTGCATCCTCAAAAAAATCAAGCAGGTTAGTTAGACACGATCTACCTTTCCTAAAACCATGCTGACTGTCTCCCGGGATACTGTTACCATATAGGTAATTTTCCATTATGGATCTTATGATAGTTTCCATAAGTTTACATATAATAGAAGTCAGGCTTATTGGTCTGTAGTTCCTTGGTTCGGTTCGGTATTACATTTGCAATTCTCCAGTCTATCGGTACAATCCCTATGTCAAGAGACTGTTGCATGATCTTGGTTAGCGGTTTGCAAAGTAACAGCCTATTATTCAGCGCCCATTTAGCTTCAAATGCCATTGAAATAGTTGTATCGCTATAGAACAGACCAAGAACGCAGGCAAAGTTTGCTTCTGTTTAATTATCATTATTTTCTAATAAAGTGCAAGTTTGCTTGTGTATTTTTATAACAGTTAGGGTTAGGGTTAGAGTTAGGGGTTAGGGTTAGGGTTAGTTATACCCACGAAACCTCAGTTCTGTGCCTATCTCACGCACACCACTAGTGTTGGCACGTGCTTGCAGATATTCCTTTAATTGTAATACATGTTAAAATATTTCCTTATATCTTCTTCGTTACTGCATGCATAATTGTACCACGTTAAATGTCCTATCTATGTATCTATTTTATAATACATGCATGTTTTTTTCAAAATTCTGGCAACTTCTCAAACTCCACAACACAAACTGTTTTAAAATTTCTGAAAATTAAAATAAAAAATCATTACAGAAGGGGCTACACAGTATTTTTCTCCGATCTGCCATTAGCATTGACACCCGATCAAAACAGAGATTATAATGAAATACTAACTGAATCTGAACAAGGATTTATTGGGAAGTAGTTCACAGGGAAGTGAACATGATGCTGTTACTATATATTAAGCCCATTACAGCTCTCTGACACAGCCACTGAGCAACACGTTTACAGGAAAGGTACATCATGCTCTGTTATGAAGGTCTCATTCAGTATGTTACTGAGGCATCAGAACTAATATACAGGGATGTGATTTTGGAGCTCTGTGCATCCATTGGCCAAGGACCCTGTGATGTCATAGTCTTAGGGGTGGGTCGTGTCTTGTGAACAGGTGCCGGTGGCATCCCACTCACGTAAGGTCAGTAAGGCTGCCCCCAGTCCCTGATGATTTCCACAATCAGTGATTGACTCAGCCTGATGGAATACCAGCCACCCAGCCCTCCAAAAATAGAGCACTGGCTTCATCCTCCCAACATAGCTGCTGCGCCGCGATAAAACCAGCTGCCACAAAGCCAGGGGAGTGAAAACACAAAGTGACACAGAACAGAGTGCAGAGCAGGGCTCCTGCACACACAGCAAGAGACCAGCAGAGAACTAAAGGGACATTTACAACCATTCCTCTAGGACAAGAAGAAATAACTGACGAAAAGGGGGGCTCGCTTTTGTAAGTGAGTAGCTGTCTTATTACTTCTAGTTTCTAAATAATATTATGAAGGCTTGGCTATGAGAACC
Source organism: Acipenser ruthenus (assembly GCF_902713425.1). Classification (NCBI taxonomy): domain Eukaryota; kingdom Metazoa; phylum Chordata; class Actinopteri; order Acipenseriformes; family Acipenseridae; genus Acipenser; species Acipenser ruthenus. The sequence goes on along the minus strand of NC_081191.1, from coordinate 92,944,492 downwards.
AGTACTGTGTCTGTGTATTAATGTTAGTTCTGAAGTAGGCTGAAATAATGAACAGTAAAGTCAGGGGCTAACTTTACAAATGAGCCCATATTTGTTACAGTAGTTTGGTTGTTGTCGTGGGTGTTTACTGATTTTGCTGTGATTCCCTAACTGAAGAAGCAGGCCTCTTGTCTTTTGCAGACCCTATCCCACTGTCTTTACTGACAATATTAACACCAGCATTTAAAAGACATTTAAATATGTCACAGCGGATCAATTACTTTAAAAAAAAAAGATTATTTCGATAAACAATACGTCCAATGATCGGCTTAGAACTTGGATACAGGAGACTAGGTTTCAGGCCGCTACATGTCACAGCAAGGGAGACTTTGAGGCAACTTTGCTGTATCAAACTCCAACTAGGTCTCCCGGTCTCCTGGAACCAGGTTTCAAGCCCCTGTTCATGAAATTTCCTTTGCTGCACCTCAGATTCTCAGAGGTGTCAGGTGGGATCCTAATAGCTGCTGCACAAGAAGCAAACCTGCAGTGTGGTGGCATCAAATCCCACCTCAGCCACTGACTCATTGTGTGACCCTGAGCAAGTCACTTAACCTCCTTGTGCTCCGTCTTTTGGGTGAGACGTAGTTGTAAGTGACTCTGCAGCTGATGCATAGTTCACACACCCTAGTCTCTGTAAGCCGCCTTGGATAAAGGCATCTGTTAAATAATAATATGGGTTCACAGACTGTGAAAACGAGAAGGGATTTGCAAGAAAGTTGTTATGCTAATCAGAAAGGCATAAAAAGGCATTTAAATATCCCATTCTTAGATATAACTTGTCCGGCCACACAGTAAGGTCAGTACTATTAGTATGGTGATCTTGTAATGCAAAGTATTTTATGTCAACATTTTTAGACAGGGCTGGTTTCATGCTTTCCAGAACTAAGCCCAATCGAAATTCCTCAGCAGGGGAAAAGAAGGCAGATGATGCTTTGGCAGGGTTGTCATTCTAAAACTGAAATGTGTTATAGAACCAACTGCGCCTTGTGAACAGCTGTCTCTGAGTGAAACCTCCTCACATAGCTAAGCTTTGCATAGCGCCTATACATTCCATCAGACAATTGCAGGAGCTCTCAATGAGCAGCACATATCAGGAAATTATCTAAAGCACCACCTGATATAGAGGGGACTCCTTGGATACAGGATTGGGGCCATTAAAGATGCCTTGAGCTAGAGCCATTGGTCCTATGATAACAGCTGACAGAATATCATGAAAGTCGTGTTTTGAGGGCGTGGCCATTGTAAAAGGTATTGGGGGAGCACAATAGAGGACCGTAGGCTTCATCCCAGCATAGCCTGTTAACAACAGCTACATAGCATCATGTTAAATACTAGTACCTTATAGTATATTGATTAGGATACAGCATAGTATACCCCTAAAATACTCTCCATTCAAATAATATAGCAGTCAAAACCAAGGCTTTAGAATCTGTATTTCACTTCATATCAGAGTGGGGAACCTTCTTGCTTCCCTTGCATTGCACTGTGAGAGAAACTGACCTACAGCACAGGAACTGATAAGATACAAGGAAACAGCAAAAACCTTAAACCTGAAAACACTAAATTCAATGCATATTATTGTGAGACAGACACACTGGTACACACATATTATTGTGAGACAGACACACTGGTACACACATATTATTGTGAGACAGACACACTGGTACACACATATTATTGTGAGACAGACACACTGGTACACACATATTATTGTGAGACAGACACACTGGTACACACATATTATTGTGAGACAGACACACTGGTACACACATATTATTGTGAGACAGACACACTGGTACACACATATTATTGTGAGACAGACACACTGGTACACACATATTATTGTGAGACAGACACACTGGTACACAAGCAATCCGATGCAGAATAATCATATATACATAACACAATCAGAGTATTTGACTAGGCCATCCAGCTAATATAACATGTGAAAGTGTTTTAGAAATCTGTAATATTTTGAATAGAACAGATTTTGATTTCTTATAACACTGACATCACAAAAGAAAAGCCACACGCACTGGATCTGGATATAGCTCCAGTCATAACCCCGGCTCAGCTTACATGGGGTTATGTGCAGCTATTCTTCATGTTCATCCATCTGTATCAATGCAGAAGACCAGCTGTGTGAGCGGCGCCAGTGTGCACCAGCCCTTTTGTCCACTGTGAGCTTACTGCGTAAAAACAGGGATGAGCTACATTTTAGTTATTAGCCTCTAGTCTTTGCAATTGGGCGAGTTGTTTTTGCTAATTCTAGTGTAAAAAAACAAACAAAAAATAGAACAAAAAACACTCTTCCGTGTAGGTCTGGCACACTTTAAAGGAATTGGAATTGACATTTTAGAGACATAATAATTGTTGTGGTTGTTCAACTGCTTTCATTGGAAGCCAGTTTAATTGACTAACGGTGTCTTCATTTTAAGTAATGGTTTTACCACTGTGAGAAATTCATTTTAACAGGAAACTGCTAATTGCAATTTTGATCAATGATGTGTTAGAATTGATTAAAAGGGAATTGGAACTGGAATTGGAATTGGAATTGAAGAACAGGATTTGACCCCACCTCTGGTTTCAGATACAGTAGTGGTTAAACTCCGTTTCTTAACATTTCCACTCATGTGTGGATATTGATCATTATATGGATTTAATATACAGTTTGAGTTTGCTTGATATTGATCATTGCATATGGATTTAATATATAATCTGAGTTTGCTTGAGAGAGGGTAAAGTTATTGTAGTCACTTCTTCTCAAGACAAAACTCTGTTTTGCCAAAACGTCTGCTAAGAAATAAATAGTAATAATAATAATAATAATAATAATAATAATAATAATAATAATATTATTAATAATAATAATAATAATAAATTCGGACCAACAGGGGAAAAACAGAACAAAAAAGTGCAACTTTAAATACAACTACACATAAATCAGAGAGCTCGTTAATACAATATATTGGTTGTACAGTAGCTCCCCAGCCCTGCTAGTATTTACAGTGTCACATCCGAAGCATTTCCAGTTTGGATTAGAATATCTCCCGCATGGCAAGCGCACACAATGACAGGAAAGGACATTCCCTTCTCATGATGCCCTTCTTCATTTACTGCTGATGGGTTCAGAGCTAAGCCTTTCACACATTTTTTGGCTGCTGATCAAGGGTGAGCTACAGCTGAGCTTGCAGCTCCTTTTTTCTCCTGGGTTATACGGTCAGCCAGGGGATTGTTACTGCTGAACGCTGGCCAGACTGTACGCATACCAGGGGACTTATGGAAGGCAACAGGTGAGTCTGGCCTCTCACAGGCTGATTCATTCACATCAGTAAGTGGGACGCTATGTATGTATGTAAAACATAAAAAACAAAGATCTCTCTCTCTCTCTCTCTCTCTCTCTCTCTCTCTCTCTATATATATATATATTTATATAGTAGCAGTCTCATTGTAGAAGTAAAGATCTTAGACGCCTTGGATGTTTTGGTTGTGGATGTGTAATAGAGCAGAGGCTGGGTGTGATCCGGCATTCCCACACACCGCAAGCGAGAGTCTTAACCACAATGCAAAAGAGCGCTTTTAACCTCCTCTCATCTCACCGACAGGGTACACAATCCGCAATGGCAGTGTATCACACAACACTACCCATTACACATGGTAGAGAACAAAATATCAGATGTTAGGAGGCAATGGTCGTTCATCAATAAATTCATCATAACATTTCAATTGGTATAATCAGCAATTATTTCCCCCCCAAATGTAGAAATGTCTTTAAAGGATTGTACTGTTTACTTTGTTTCTTTCATTCACTATTTGCCAGTTTGTTTACTGTATGTAGTTTTTGGACAACTGAACAATCAGATAAACTAATAAGTAAAGGGATTGCAAGTGAATAAAGGAAAGCCTTTCTGAGATCAGCTGTTTAAGTAGGGCCTGAGTGCTTTCCCAACCAGGGGTTTGAATGGATGCACTGCCCACATTTCTGTTGCACAAGCAGTTGTAAACAGATAAAAGACCACATTCTGTTCTTACCGTTCTATTACTGGTATATGTCATTCACAAAGATAGAGGCATTTCAGAAGAACTGAGGAAATACAGTGATTCTAGAAAACCCTTTCCCTTGTTGACTGCTGTAGCTAAAGACATTGGGTCATATTTAGTGATTTAAAAACAGCAGTAGTGTTTGTATTTAGTGAAAGGAGGGACTCGTACAGGTCAGAGACCAGGGGGTCTGTTTTAATGATCTGAACATGGCAGTATTGATTACCCCCGCTGCCACCAAATAGAGCAACACAATGCTTTGAAGAACAGGCTGGATTCCAGGACTGCTGAAGCCTGCTTGTTTTTACATTAACAGAGTCATGTGTCCTGATGAGGATGTAATTTTATGAATAATTAAATGAATAATCTAGTTGTTGAATTATATATTTGTATATCAACCATCAAGCGAGGTATGCATGCTTGGTTTACCATTGCTAAGAATTATTTTATGACTTTGAGAGACATTCTTTAATATACAAAGCGCCTTGCATTAGTCAGCATCTTTTTTAAAAAAAAAGCTTTGATATACATGAATAAATGATTATATATGTGTGTGTTTCAGGTGAGAAGAGGCCATCGATTTCAGAACCCAGAGCCACAAGCTGCACAGCAGACCAGGACCTCGACAAACCTGTGCCTTCTGTGAAAGAGCGATCTGCTCGCTACCTGTCGAGAACAGCAGCTGTGAGCCCCAGAGCCAGCCCTGTAAAGCCAGTAAGTGCTTGTCATTCCTCCGCCTGTTTCCACTGCGCCTCGTTTCAGTTTAAACTCAGAAATGTTCCGTGGCACGAGGCCTTGAAGGGGGTTAAAGAGCTTTAAAGAGCTAATGTTAAGTACAGTGTCATCAAATACCCAATCATCTCAGTATCCCACAAGCAAATATGTATGACTTCATGCTGCAAGAATGCTCACAATATTAATGATCTTTATTTTCAAACCACACACATTCCGATGTGTCAAACCCTAAATAACCATGTGTATTGAAGTGGCAAGCGTTTTAAATGGACTTGCACTTTCTTATCAGTGTCATTAAGCTTGTGTATTGAAGCGGCAAGCGTTTTAAATAGACTTGCACTTTCTTATCGGAGTCATTCCATTATCACACCTTCTCTGATAAGGCTGCTCTGTTTCTATTCTGTTAAGATCACTCTCATTTTAGAACATGACCTTTAAAGTAGCTTGTTTGCTGCATTATGGAAGTGTAAATACCAGCTTTACATTGGCAACCTATGCCATGTCCCACAATCATGTGTCAATGAAATATTAAAGCTGAGGGAACACGAAGCCACAGTCTCCCGGAACCAGGGTTCAAGCCACTGTTCCTGACAAAAGTGGCTTTGTGTTCCTTCAGCTCTGAAGTGAATATATCTAACAATCTTTTCCCATTAATCATATCTGTTGTGTGCTTCTATTTGTTATATAGGTCTCAGTTTTGAAAAACCCTATGTTACAGTACACATATATTTGTTATATTAAAACATGATATATTGTGCCACACTTGGTCAGAGAAATCTGTTTTGTAAGCCCTGCTTTCAGTTAGTGTTGCACTTGCTTGGTCACCTGGAGGGTGAAATTGCCCCCTTCCCTTCAATGGCTTCTTTCCTGTCATAAACCAGCTAGATGCTTCCCCTATTGACGGGCATGCTTTCGGTCAGTAACATGCTTTGACCCAGAATACGTAGCACAGGAACTGCATTGTAAGAGATGACCTGAAAAAAAGACATAGAAACAGAGAGAAATATAAGACATAGAAAGACATGAGAACTTCCTTTAACCTAAAGTAGTACCTGATGTCTTAAAAACAAAATCCACACTTGCTATAACAGGCATTTCTTTAACCCTTTGCGGTCCATTTATTCAGAGCGTCTCAGGCGCGTCAGGTCCAATTTATTTTCACACTCGCAGTTTATTTTAGACGCGCTGTTTAAAAGTATTTTTTTTCACAGTAAAACAGGTTTAAAAGGCACTGCATATCAACAGCACACTCAGTACTGCATCTCCAGCCCCGCCCCACCCCTTGTTCGCTGTATTTTTCACATACCTCTTCATAGTCATGCATACCGATAAATCATCTCCTGATCACTCGTTTTATCACCAAACTCCTCAACAATTAGATCCAAGTCATTATTTTATTACTATAACATCTCAAAAAGCTCTGCATATTCTTTGAGCGCTGGATGCAGAACCAGCTATCTTGTTTGTTTATGGCCGTGTTATATCTGTGGTGCCGGGGTTATGTGTATTGCTCAGACACGCCCCCTTTTTTTCCGGCTTCTCTCGGCTCCTAATCGGTCTCACTCAGCCATTTCATGGTTTTCTCGGCTTTTTCCAGAGAAAAAACGACTAGAAACCTGTTTTTTAGGTCTTTTTGATGACCAGACCAGAAAGGGAAAATTGTAATGTCGGATCTGGTCGACATAGGACCGCAAAGGGCTAAAAACTGCACATCGTATCCTAATGTAGCTAATGGAAATGCACAACAAGTACGATTCAGGAATTATTTTGTTAGCTGACTTTACTTTCAATATAATTCCTTGGTGTCTGTTTCTTGGTTTATCAAGTAAATTACAGTAGTGAATAAAATGGCATTGTTCATTTCAAAATCCTAGCAATGATTTTGAGTATGTGAAAGGAAAAACTAAATGCAGATGTAAATGTTTTTCCTGCAGGTTGTTTTGACACAGGAGAGTGCTATTGTTTCTGATAACACGTCTAAAGCAAGGAAGGTAAGATTCAAAGTGAACTCATCACATTTAAGTGTAACAGTGTGTGCAGTGGTGCTAACTCACTTGTTCCAGCCTTGTTAATATTGCATTTTTGCTTTTTTATTTGATTAAAATACAATGTAAGTAACAAGAGGAAAAAAAATAACCTTTCATCATCGCTTGTTTAGTGGAGGGCTTTTTATGAGACTGGCTTAAATTTCGTAAAAAGTCATTAAATACTCTGTACCAGTTATAACTGAAGACCTCAAAAAAGTCTAGGAAAAATAATTCAACTCATAAAGGGAGACTGGGAGCGCAGTCAAGGCAAAATAACTTACCATATTTTCATGCAAGACACTGAAACTACTTAATTACAGTAATTATAGAATGTCGTCGTATTGCAAAGTAACTTTGTGCAATTGTACAGCATTTGTACAATTTTTCAGGGAATGTATACATTAAAATGGTTTCTAGTGAATTGAATTACCACACATTAATTGTAATGTTTTGACTCCTGTATCTTCATTCAAGCCTTGTATAATACATACATATGGGGTAGCGGCAGGGACTGCATCACTAACTGCATCACTAACTGCTTTGGAGTTCTGCTAACATTTTTAACTTTCACACGTTTGAAGATGGTGAAGTGCTACTCACATTTGTACCTGGTTTCTGTGTTGTGCCTCGCTCCCAAGAAAAGGTATGAGTTTTATAATTTGTTTTCTGCATGATTACTTGTTCTTTTTGTATTATTACTTACCTTGGTAATACAACAGAGAAAAACAAAAATAACCTGAATATTTGTATTTCTTTCCTCCAAGATGGCAGAGAACACCAAACAAACACAGGTTTCAAAAACAACAAATGGCCATAACCTGGAAGAAGATTTGCCACCCCCTTCACCACCTGGACCCCAGCAGGAATTGTTGGCCCCAACTGAAGAGCAGGACCCAAGCTTCATACCAGTACCCCCTCCCAAAGAAACCTTCTGCACTTTCTATCAACAGCAACAGAAGAACGAGCTGAAGAGGCTCTACAGGCATATGCACCCAGAGCTGAGAAACAAACTTGAGGTGGTTGTGAGCAAGGAGCTGGAGGATATGATGAACTCAGACCAAATCCAAGCCCTTGCAGCTGCTGAAGCTGGGCTTCAGGGGGAGGTTCAATCCATGCGTTGGATATTTGAGAACTGGAAGTTGGACTCCATTGGAGAGCACCATGCTACTAAAAAGATGCTGGAGGACGAAACTGTCCCTGGTGGAAATGTGAAGGGCACCTCTTCCCTATTTGAACACCAGTCCGAACAAAGCACCCTACTCTCCACCTCAAAAACAGCATTCGAGAACGAACAAATAAAAGGGGCCGTTCACACAGCTACATGGCTGTTTGAGACACAGCCGCTGGACTGCTTAAACAAACTGTACCCAGAGGAAGGTGAAATGGTGGAGGCGGTGCTTAAAGAGCCCATGCAAAGAGGAGACGTGAAAGGAGCACGGCTTCTGTTCGAGTCCTGTCCTTTAGATGCACTGGGGCGCTGCAACTCTGTGGAAGATCGCAGCATCCTGAAGCTGAGATCTGAAATACAGGAACAGAAAGGGGATGTTCAAAAAACCCTGAAACTCTTCCAAACAGAGCCTTGCTGCGCCATTAGGGATGGCACTGGGAACATTTATGAAATCAAGTCCATATGCAGAGAGGAAATTCAGAGCGACAGTGTCAAGACAGCACGCTGGCTGTTTGAGACTCAGCCCTTGGATTTAATAAACAGGGACAGATCAGAGGTCAGGATCATTAGGGGAATCTCCTTGGAAGAGGCACAAAAGGGAGGGGTTGATAAGAAAAGATGGATGTTTGAGACTCAGTCTTTGGATACCATCCATGAAAGCATCCAACAGGAAAAGTTCCAAGCAAGCACAGAGGTAGTGGAAAGGGCTGATGTTGACAACAAACGCATTCTCTTCGAGACCCAGCCACTAGCTGCACTTAAAGGGGAATGTTCAAAGGACACTTCCTCCAATGAAGAGATAGTTGGAGGGGATGTGAGATCAACCATGTGGTTGTTTGAAACACAGCCCATGGAAAACCTTAAGGACCGCTTTGAAGTGGGACGTTTAAAGAAAGTGACTGTTACCGAGGATGAAAGGGGAACAGTGAAGGAAAGAAAAGAAGTGTTTGAGACACGCCCTCTGGATAGTATTTGCAAAGAGGCTTCTCATGAAGAGAGCAGTTCCAATGGCCAAGAGATAGAAAAGGGTGATGTTAAATCTTATAAGCATCTTTTTGAAACGATTCCTCTGAGCAGCATTTCTCATACTGAGAGTGAATCTATTGCCAAGCAGGAAGAATTGATGAATGGAAACGTCAAGGACAACAGAGCTTTGTTTGAGACCAACCCTTTGTATGCAATTAAGGACAGCACTGGAAATTACCATGAAGTGACCACAGTAAGCCGGGAGCAGGTTATCAATGGGAATGTCCAAAACTACAAGTGGATGTTTGAGACAAGGTACCTGGATCAGTTTGAGGAAGGAGCAGGGAAAGTTGAGATCATCAAAGGCATCACCAGGCAAGAAGTGCAAGCTGGGGATGTCAAGACAGCCAAATGGCTTTTTGAGACTCAGCCACTCGGCTGTATCCATAACCAAATCAATCCGACGGAGGAACACTCATCTGTCAAAAAGGAGGTTTCAGAAAAGGGGAATGTCAGGACCTGCAGATGGCTGTTTGAAACACAACCCATGGATATTTTATATGAGAAATCTGAGATGAAACAAGAAGAAACCATACCGAAAGCTGACGTGAAATCCCACACTTGGCTCTTTGAGACCCAACCTTTGGACACCATAAAAGAAACTTCTGAGCAGTATTTGAAGGTATGCAATGTCTATCAAGATGATGTGAAGACCGTCGATGTGAAAACAGTAAAACATCTTTTTGAAACAGAATCGCTAGACAGTCTCGCTGAGCAAGGTGTTAGATATGTTAGCAAAGTGGATGTCCAATCAGGAGATGTATCTCGAGTAAAAGAAATCTTTGAAACAAAGTCTCTTGACACAATAGGTACAGCCTCTGTAAAAATCATAGAAGCTGAAGACAAAGATGAAAGCATCCAGTCGGGATCGGTTCACAAGTTTACCTGGCTTTTTGAAAACCGTCCCATCGATACCATTAAAGAAGTTGAAGAGACCAGTGAAAACAGGCATGTCTTAAGCGATGTTAAAGGTGGAGATGTTGGCAATAAAAAGTTTATTTTCGAAACCTTTTCCTTGGACCAAATTCACAATGAGGACAAGGTGATGGAATACAAGTCAGTTCCCACCGAGGAGCTGCTGAAAAAGGGAGACGTGAAGTCCTGTACAATGCTGTTTGAAACCCAGCCTCTGTACGCAATCAGAGATGAAGAAGGACAGTTTCATGAAGTCACCACAGTAAAGAAGGAGGAGGTCATGAGTGGGGATGTAAGAGGTGCCAGGTGGATGTTTGAAACAAAGCCGCTAGATGCCATTAAGCAGCAGGATGAGATTTTCGTGATCCGTGCTGTCACACAGGAGGACATTCAGAAGGGTGATGTTAAAACAGCTCGATGGAGGTTTGAGACACAGCCACTGGACTCCCTCACGACTGGAGAAAAGCCTCCAGTGAAGACCGTTGAAGATGTCCAAGAGGGGGACGTACAGTTAAACAAACAACTCTTTGAATCTCAAGATGTCAACCAAAAGAAGTACGTGCGAATGGTGAGCGTGAGTGATGTTCAACAAGGGGATGTGAGGACCTCAACCTGGCTGTTTGAGAATCATCCCATCGACACCCTGAAAGGTGAATTCCAGGAAAGTGCGTCTGTGCAAACCGTGCACAGAGAAGACAATCAGAAAGGAGATGTAAAGAGGTCTACGTGGTTGTTTGAAACACAGCCATTAGATGCTCTCAAAGAGTCTGAACCCAGTGTCAAGATTCAGGAAGAAATGCCCCGGGCAGATGTGAAAAGTACAACTTGGCTATTTGAGTCGACACCCCTTGATAAACTTAGTTCAGTAAGCACCACTGAAACTATGGAAATGGTGGTGGAGAGCGTGAGAAAGACTTTACATTGTCTCTACAACTTCAACGCAATACGGTCCCATGGTATTGTTATTGAAGCCAACAAATGTCGGAGTGTAAAAATGGCAAAGTATCAGCTAATAGAGAGTCAGGGCCCAGTGATTCAGAAGGAAGAGGTTGTTGAAGGGGACATTAAAGGAATAATGCTGCAGTTGCTGCACAGGACAAACGTAGAGCCTCAGGGAATTCTTGTTAAAGAGGATGAGCAGGGAAATGTGCAAGTAACACAACTAGAGCTATGTGTGAGCCAACAACAGTCCAGTGAAAAGACTGAAGGGGCACTGATAAAGACAGATGTAGCTCAAGCTATTGACAATCTTCTCAGCCAAGATACATCTGTGACAAAAGGAATCCTAATCCAAGAAACTGAAAGGGGTCATGCTGAAATGACCATTTATTCCCTCTTCAGTCACCAGGAAAGCAGGGCAGAAAGCCAAGAGATCGTCAAAGGCAATGTGAAATCCACCATTGGCAGTCTTTTAGCTACAACACAAGAGCACAAGACTGCTGCCTCAGTCAGGCTGGGTCAAAGCGAGAAAGGAAATGTTCACTTATATAGGAGCTGCATTGAGAAGGGAGACCTTAACTATCTGAAGAACCTTCAGGAGGAAACCTGTGAGGATGATACTGATTCTCCTCCCAAGGAACAGATTGAAATTGTCCAAGGGGATGTGGAGGGTGCTAAAAGGCATCTCCATCAACATAAAGAGCAGGTAGAGAAATCAGTCAAGGACATAGTACCAGGGAACATTAAGTCCACCAAACAAGTGTTCTTGTCCGAAAATGTGACAGAGCAAAGCAGTGTTCAGAAAGAAGAAATCTTACGTGGGGACATCACTGCTGCTAAGCAGTCACTAGGACAGGCAATGAGTCAGCCAATTGTTGTAGAAAAAGAGGAAATTGTTTCTGGGGACATTAAGGCAACACTGCAGTCCCTGGAGCGTGCGAAGATTCAGAGCAAGCAGCTGGAACGTGAAATCATTGTTCCTGGAACAATATATGATATAACAGTCCCACTGGAGGAAACAGGTTCCACTACAAATGGGAATGAGGCTGTAGTGCTTGTCACAGGAGATACCTGTGCAGAAAAGCATGGCATAGAGCAGGGCAATCAAGCAGCAACATGTCTTGTAATGGAAGATGCACACAGTTCTGATCTTCAGGCAGCAATGCAAAGCCTCCGCCAGGCAACAGCTGAAGCAAAAACTGTCCAGCACCATGTCCAAGAGAGGCACCATGCAGTTTCTCAAGCCCATCGAGAACAGCACACTCAACACGTTGCTCAACAGAAGACCAGTGTTCAGCATGCAAGGACTGTGCAGACATCCATGCAGATGCAAGAAACTGTTGAGCAAAATAAACAACTTAGCAGTGTCACAAGGGTAGAGGAATCTACCTGTGACACTGTGTCCTCCAAAAGCCAGCAGAAGATAACAGCAACACAACAAAAGGTCAGTGATTCTGTGGCGATTCATCCAATTGGAGCTTGCCAGCAGAGTGAAGTTGCAAAGAGTGCAGATAATAATATTTATGATGGGGTTTCACAGCCATTGGCTGCTGTTGTAAATCCCTTTATAAACTCAGATTATGATGTGCAATCATCACAAGAAAAGTTAGAACAAGAAATTGCTGTAAGAGGAGATGTAAAGGCTGCTATTAAATCTCTGCAGAATGCTGCAGCAGGGCAGAGACCAGTAGATAAGGAAGATGTTGTTCGAGGTGATTTGCACGCAACTCTTCAGTCTTTGGAGAAATCTAGCATTAATGTTTCTAAAGGAGACTATAAAGCAGCTATGATATACAAAAATGCAAGACAGTCTTATTCAGTTGGCACAAAGAAAAACGACACTGAATCTGTTGTAGTTTCAGTACCTCCATCTGACACTGAGCTTCCTCCTCCAGTTGCTGTGACTGACAGGGAATGGCAGCCTTCCACAACACTGAGTGATGCAACTGTAACCCACACCTGTAAGGAAAACAAAACTAACGACTCTACCAATTCTTCCACATTGGCGAAACAAAGAGTTTCACAGATCCCTCCTCCTCTCCCTCCCAAGACTTGTGAAAAAGCACCATCCCCTAAGCCAGCTGTTCCACCAAAACCAGAACACTTGGCTGCGGGCTCCTCTGCTGCACAAGCAAAGAGACCTAGTCCTCCACCAAAGCACCTTAGAGAAGACCAGCTAGCTCCAATAATTCCTCCAAAAGCCCAACGACAGCTGCCAGCAAAGTCCACTCCACCTCCTTTACCTCCTAAGCCTTCCTGCTATCAGGAGACCACAATGACCAAATCTGTAGAAACATCTGAAAATGAGTCTTTCCGTGCCGAGGTCTCACGGAACTCCAAACACATGGAAATGCACTGTGAGGCGTCTGGGGTTCAGTGTGTCATTGGAAGTGCAGCTGTTAGTACCAAAAAAGTCATTAAAACCCCACTTCAGCTAGCAGAGGAGAAGTATAAACACAGGAAGGAAGGCCAAAGCAAGGACAATACTTCAAATAAAGAGCTGACTCAGAAGTCAAAGCCTTCAACTGTAAACCCTGAGACTCGTGGTGAAGTAACTGAGAAGATTGAGCATGTGCCCCACAAAACCCAAGCCACTGAAGAAATGCAAGGATTTATGCCATCGTATTCTGATGATAGCACAACCGCAAATGAAATGCATCAGAGTTTTCAAACTGCTCTTAAGAGCTTTGGAGGAAGGAAGACTGGCTCTGTGCATGTAAGCCCACCTGCTGAAACAAATAAAGGTGTCTTTGTGACTGCTCCTGCATTGCCAAAGAAAGTAAAGATCTCCCAAGCAAATGCAGCTAACAGAATTTGTAAGTCAGAGGGAAAAAGATGCACAGAACAAGAGGAGTCCATTACACAACAGACGTATAACCAGGCTCTACAGCGTACCACTGAAGATACGAGCTCTAAGCAGGGCTCCAAGATTCAGTCTGAAATCCATACACCATCAGTTCAGGTGAACTTCAATTGCCAGCCTGAAGAACAGATTGAGCAACAAGAAAACAAGGTCGTTTTAAGAAAGAAGAAAACTGGAAGAGAGACTGAAGATGAGCGACGCCAAAGACTGTCATTCCACAGGGATGAAATAATAAGAGGAAACGTCAGCGCAGCGATGGATATTTTTGAAAACTTGAGGAAACGGGAGGAACTTCAGATAATTCTGTCAAAAGTTGAGGAATTTGAAGGGGAGACTTTTAAGGTTGATGTGAGATCACTGAAGAACTTGTTTGAGAACGTACCTGAATGGATTGTGGTTCCCAGGGACAAGGTCAGGCAGATTAAACCGAAAGAGCAAAAGAAGGTTGAAAGGATTGAGCCAAAGAAAGATGATACAGAAAGCGCTTCTTCTGTGGAGCTTGTGTTTGAGGATCTTGAAAGGGCAAGTGCGGAAATAATTCACCTGAAGGAACAAACATTAGCAAGACTTATGGACATAGAGGAATCCATTAGGAAGGCTTTATTTTCCGTCTCTAATTTGAAATCGGAGTCTGACATTGCTGGGCTCTCGGGTCTATTCAAAGAGTCTTTGGGAACCGAACAATGCTCATCCTCCTCCAGTAATATTAGAAAGATTAGTATCAGCACCAGCAAAGCCAAAACGGAAAATACAAAGCAGGTCTCAGGAAGAAATAGGGAAGAAGATGTTGTGTTGCGGGGGAAATCAGAACAGGTGCAAAAGCCCACACTAGAAATCCCAACCAGTAAACCCCGAGCCAGTTCTCCATCATCACCTTCTTATATCTCCATTCAGTCAGCCGCTAGAAAAACAAAGGTGGCCCCGTCTGAAAAACAAGGTGCGGCTGACTTAACACAAAATAACTCTTCAAATACAAGGCCCGCGGGGTGTGAGCCTAGAAATGGTGACGTAGGCAGACATTCAGATCCTTTGCAGCAGGCAACCCTGAACAATGTATGTAGCCCACTGAACCCAAGAAGACAGAAAAGCGTGCTTGAGTTGAAAACGGTTCCCGAAGCCGCAGGAAGAGTTGGTACAAAGACCGTTACCGAAAAATACGAAGAGACAGATTGTTTTGGAAACAAGATCATTACATCCAAGACCTCCACGACTGTCACCAAGCAGTCAGAAACGAACACCTCCTCCACATACGAGGTGGTTGCCAACCCAGCTGTGTATGAAGTCATGACATCCCCTCTTGTGAAAAGACCCCTTCGCCACTCAGCAGAAAACAGAGTCAATGAAGGCGGTATGGTGTGTGTTACGTTTGGTACACCAAAAGCAGGCAAAAATCTGCATTGATAATACTTTAGCGCATAGGCTGCTAGAAGATTCCTTAGAATATGTATGTAATCTTCTGACATATTCATGTGTTTTAAAATATATGCTGTAAATGTTTTAGTTTCACTGAAAGATATGTTTCATATACTTTCTAACTTTTATTTAATATATGTTCTATATACTTTTATTTATAGACTTACATGACGATTTTCATTATGTTACGGGCAGCTTTTCCTGTATCTTTTGTATCGTTACAAACATATTATTAAATCTTTAAAAATATATTCTACGTGAGGTTCTTTTGGTTTTTTTTCTGACCCAATTCTCAATAAAAATTAAACACAATTACAGTAGGTGTTGTCGTCAGGTGCAGTGAATGAAAAATAATGTCCAAACAGCGTTTTCTCCCAAAAACAGTCTGTGTATTTAATAATAACAAATAATAATAACAAAAGTAGTCCACCCCTTTACCAATGATGGTATTGGTGGTGGGGGGGGGTACACGGCAGAAAAAACAAACAAAACAAACAAAACTCGACTTTGTCCGTCCCCCGTCCTCCGTGCACGGCAGTGTGCCCGCTCGAGTCCTGGGAAACGTAGTGCAAGTGAGTGCGGTGCGGTGCAGAAACGCGCTCCTGTCTGCCGGTCCGCGGCTCACTCCTCCTCTACAACGAAACAAACACAAACAACAAACCAAAAAGATAAATAGTACAGACTCCGACTGTCTGTACACGTCAGCACAAGGCAGCGTATTGACGTAGCTGCTTCTCCTTTGTACCCACAAAGCCCTCCCTGCAAACAACACGTTGCCATGGTTTCTCCAATCGAGGGCCGTCCCACAACTGATTGCAATAGAGTCTTTCCGGGTACATGCAACTACGCGCTGCCCCTAATATGGTCACCTTCCGGTTTCTGCCTACCGTCAAAGCTGTCCATCTAGGAGGCAGCATACCACCGTCCTTACACAGCGTCTTTTCTGATCGGGAGGGAGATTTACAACATCGACTCTTTCTCTCTTAATCACAGTGTGCAAATTTATTGGAACACTTCAAGATTCATCATTTATATCCTTTATCTACCTACCTGCAGGAAAACTTCTCGGTATGAAAATTTCAATTTTCAGTCATTAATCAGTGAAATAGACACTATAGGCACTCGTGTGAAAATGTTAGACCACTTTGTGCTTTAATTAGGCATCTTAAAACAACTCCTAAAAAGTCTCATGCATTTTATCATACCCTCTCCTCCATTACATAAAAAAATGAGCGAGCAACACACATTGAGACCACATAATTGCCATTCATTTCCTTCATAATGAAGTTTAAAACAAGAATATCACAGCTGTATATAATGGAGAGTGAGTAGGGAGTACCCTAAAACGAGACGATCACAGCTGTATATAATGGAGAGTGAGTAGGGAGTACCCTAAAATGAGATGATCACAGCTATAGTATATAATGGAGAGTGAGTAGGGATTACCCTAAAACGAGATGATTACAGCTGTATATAATGGAGAGTGAGTAGGGAGTACCCTAAAACGAGATGATCACAAGCTGTATATAATGGAGAGTGAGTAGGGAGTACCCTAAAACGAGATGATCACAGCTGTACATAATGGAGAGTGAGTAGGGAGTACACAAGATGATCACAGCTGTATATAATGGAGAGTGAGTAGAGAGTACCCTAAAACGAGATGATCACAGCTGTATATAATGGAGAGTGAGTAGAGAGTGCCCTAAAACGAGATGATCACAGCTGTATATAATGGAGAGTGAGTAGAGAGTACCCTAAAACGAGATGATCACAGCTGTACATAATGGAGAGTGAGTAGGGAGTACACAAGATGATCACAGCTGTATATAATGGAGAGTGAGTAGAGAGTACCCTAAAACGAGATGATCACAGCTGTACATAATGGAGAGTGAGTAGAGAGTGCCCTAAAACGAGATGATCACAGCTGTATATAATGGAGAGTGAGTAGAGAGTACCCTAAAACGAGATGATCACAGCTGTACATAATGGAGAGTGAGTAGGGAGTAGCCTAAAACGAGATGATCACAGCTGTATATAATGGAGAGTGAGTAGACAGTACCCTAAAACGAGATGATCACAGCTGTACATAATGGAGAGTGAGTAGGGAGTACACAAGATGATCACAGCTGTATATAATGGAGAGTGAGTAGAGAGTACCCTAAAACGAGATGATCACAGCTGTACATAATGGAGAGTGAGTAGAGAGTACCCTAAAACGAGATGATCACAGCTGTACATAATGGAGAGTGAGTAGAGAGTACCCTAAAACGAGATGATCACAGCTGTACATAATGGAGAGTGAGTAGAGAGTACCCTAAAACGAGATGATCACAGCTGTACATAATGGAGAGTTAGTAGGGAGTAGCCTAAAACAAGATGATCACAGCTGTACATAATGGAGAGTGAGTAGAGAGTACCCTAAAACGAGATGAGCACAGCTGTACATAATGGAGAGTGAGTAGGGAGTAGCCTAAAACGAGATGATCACAGCTGTATATAATGGAGAGTTAGTAGAGAGTACCCTAAAGGGGTTGCAGCTTACAAAACTTGCATAAATTAAAGAATGGAGAAAACACTTTTAAAAAAATGTTTGCTAGAATATAGATTTCTTTCAGAGCTACACATTTGAGCCCTATATCGTGAATGGCTGTATATAGCATGGACACTGTCTGGGGTTATTTTGTTACTATACAACAGGATTTTTTGCGGCAACTTAATTTCGCTAATGGCCTTCAAGGTCCATTTCTTTTAATGTACAGCACATGTATGAATAATATATTTCACGGTACGTTAATTTTGTGGATTTTTAATAAACACGAAATTAGCAAACATTTCTTGTTTTACAGTACTCCAATCACTTTAGGTCATTTTATGAATGCCACATATTTTAACTAGATTTTACTCTTTCTGTCTTGTCTTGTTTTGAGAGTTAAAAACAAAATGACCCTTAAAAAAAAGTCCTCACGTATGACATAGGCTCAGTTTAAGTGAACTTGGATCGCCTTGTGTAGCCCAGGGGGTTTGAAGAAGCATTATGAATCAAGACTCAAGAACCAAGGTTGAACTGCTCACAACCACACTTCACATTCACACAAGACCATGTCATCTGTCACTTTATTTAATTATTGTTTCATGTATTTATTGGGTGATTATAGCTAATGAAACCATTTCAATAATCTTACTGGTCATGCGCTTCATTTTGCTTCAATTTGTCAAATGTACAGTTTTTATATAATGGTAATATAATATTGTTCATTGTTTTTCATTTGGAATGTACAGTACGCTTTAAACAATAACATCAGAGCAAAGGTCACAAGAGCAAAGGTGCAATGAGTTCCTTCTGAATGACTGGCAGGTCAGCTGTGCGGTGCAGTATATTTAACAGCTGTACTGTAGCAGGGTATAATTACAGCAACATAACCATAAACAGTAGGACCCATGATCTGAGTTACTGATTAATTAAAGTGGACATAACCGACAATAGATATATTTTTGTGCTATCATTGTATAAGAAATTACCATATTCTCCATGCCTTTTTCAAGTTATGAATGGTCGTGATGAAACTGCTCAATGATATTAGGATTGTTAAAGAAGTGATGGAGACATTTTTAAACAAATAATATCAATATACACTCACACTTCTGGATACTTGTTGGCAGCAGCACCCCCTGTCCCCTGTCCCCTGTCCCCTACTGGAGCTCCTTCTTAAGCCACAGCCTCGATGAGACTGGAAGCACAGACTCTCCCTTTATAAACCTGTATCATTTAAAACAAATTGTTCATTAATTGGACCACCAATCAAGGTCCACATTTGACTCCATTCCATCCACACTCTCACATGGGAATTAAATATTTTACAACAAGCATTACCAGACTGTAAAGCCTTCTTTGAGTTCTATGCTTAAATAATAATGATAAAAAAAATACTACTACCGCTACTTATCATATTTTTAATAATAATAATAGTCTAATTATTATCCTAGTTCCAGTCTCCAGTTCAGGACATGTGCTCTGCCTGTTTCAAGCCTGTGTACCCCATGGAGAGGATGGCAGCGGATACATTAATATTCCATCACTCCTGTTTCTGCTGCAAACACTGCCAAAAGAAACTGAGGTGAGATTAAATCATGCATACAGCTCTTCTGTGCTGTATTAAAATGTACAGGCAGTATTTAATAATCTATTGCTTTGTGAATTGTTTAACATGTTAGAGTGCTCTGAGTGCTTCACAGTCCTGCCCCTCTGATTACTGCACTGTATGCTGTGTCGCTTCCATGCAGCTTCTATTAGGGGTGAGCCGAGTAAAAAGCATCGAGCATCCATAACAAGTATATTGATTTGTACTCCCTTGTCCGCATCTGGTGATACAGATACAGACTGTCACTGTCAAATAATGTCACAGCACTGTCAGATCACTTTCTGAGTGGCGTAATGTTTTAATGAAGTCATTTAAGTCCTTCAGTCCACACAGAAAAATGCAAATTTTAACTTTTTTAAATGATCAAAATCATTGTCAAATTACATAAAAAGCAGTGTCTGGTCATTTTTTGAGCTCCAGAAATGCAGCCCTTATAGCGCTTTTGATTGTAGCGCTGTCCATTTCTGAGTATGATCCAAGTTGGAGTAACCATGCAGTTCCAAGTAGGAGTATGGGTTTGAGCAATGGCTCCTCTGCACATCCCTATTATTTATAGTACCGGATCAGAACAAGAACCTGGTAACCCCCTATTTTTTTTTTTTCATTTCAAAACAGTTGCATTTTCAAGTAATTGACCTGATGACTACAGTTAACATAGCATTTGACTGAATTTGATTACAAAAAATGACTCATAAGCCAGGTAACTATTATAGTCAGACGTTTGAAATCAATATTTATTATGTAATAAAAAAAATGAAATCACAACTTTGGACCTAAAAAAGATTTGCTCAATATCCTGTTTTTTAATCACCATTACTCTTTTTTTATTTAGCCTCCGCAATTACGCAGCTCTTTTGGGGGAATTCTACTGCATATTTCACTACCAGCAACTGTTCAGAGAGAAAGGAAATTACGACGAGGGGTTTGGACGCAAGCAACACAAGGATCAGTGGCACCAGAAAAGTGTGTCGCTTCCCATAGAACCTGAACATAATGATGAAATAGCTTGCAGAGATTCAAAGAGGGAACCCAGTGCTTCTGAAGGTTCACAATCTCCAACTGACTTGTCAACACCTGTACAAAAACAAACGTTAGAGAGGAGATCAGACCCCCAAAATAAGCTGAGAGTCAGCTGGCCTCCACCAACAAACACAGGTGAAAAGTTAAACAAATCACCTAAAGACACAGAGAAAAATAAAGCCAAGGGGGGATTTACTGACAGAAAGCTAGCTTTAGAGCAAAATAAAGATGGTTCTGAAAGTGAGTTAACAGATAAGATCATGTCCAGGTTGGTAAAAAGTGATGTAAGCAAAAGACTTACTCTGTCTCCCTTCATTTTAGGCAAAGAAAAGGCTAGTCCCGTTTTTCCCACTCAAGTCAAAAAAGGGGAAGAGTTGAATATTCTGGGGCAGGTTAAACAGACAGCAGCAGTAAGTGTGCCAGACAAACCACAGACAGTATTGTCAAAGTCAGGGAAAGTGTCAGCCAAGATTGCCATGTTTCAAGATAGCACACCTACAAAGGTAAATTACATTTCTCCAAGTAATACGAACAAGAAGTCACCTGCAAAGAATACACCTGTCACAAAGCTGGCTTCAGCCGTCGCTGGCTCTGCATCAGCAATAACACCTCAGTCGGTTATCAATGAGAAAACGTCTTTGTCAGGTAAGAAGATCAAATCAGTTAATTTCCTAGAGGATACAACTATGCAGTACAGCATGGTGAAGGTGACTAACAGTGACAGGAATTCTAATACAGAATATGAAAACTACAGAAGCAAACTTAAAACAAATCAGAATAATGAAGTAGACAGTAGTCCAGCGGCATCTGCCCCAAACAAGGAGCCTAAATCTCTGGTCAGTTCCAATGTGAAAGCCAAGCATAGTCCAGCTTCTCTCAATGAGAGAGCAGGATTATTTACAGAACCAGAAGAAAAGAATCATCTGAGTGAAACCCACATGAAAACTGTTGATAGAAGTACGAAAGAGGGACTCTCTTACTCTTCTGTTCAGAGCAAGTTCATACTATCAGAGCACATAACCACAACTACTACTAATACTACTACTACTAAAGTAGTAGAAACAAACCAATCAGTTTACAATAAAGAAGAAACTTCAATGAAACATTCTCATAATGAAGTCAACCGTCCAGCTGTTTGTGATGAAAGCAAAAGCTCATTTAAAAGAAAAACAGAAATGAAAACAGATGTTATCGACACGTCAAATGCAGAACTGAAGGATACAGATTCCAATAGTGCACCTGAGGGCAGCAAAGCCAGTACTCCAGAACATAATTCATTAACTCCCAACTCAGAGGAGAAAGGCAGCATTGCAGAAAATAATGTAACCAACAGCATGCCCAGTGTTTATGGAAATAGTGAAAAAACAGAGAAAGCAGCTGAGTCCTCACCTAAAAAGATTGATGCTTTGAGCACCTCCATCTCTAAAGGCAAAGAGAATGGGAAGACTCATGTCAGGAAGGAGTCCTGGTCGAAAACAACAGGTCTAGGAAAAAGCCCCTTCTTAAAGCTATTTAATCCAGCCAGCAAAGACAACATGGACAAGAAAGAACAAACAGAAGGCAAAAAGCCTGAGGCGAAGCCCAGGTCTGCTTTGGGCAAATTATTCCAGTCCTCATCAGAACAGAGCAAAGAATCTAAGAAGGAAAGGGAAAATGAAACTAATAGTCCTAAAGAGGCTCACGAGAAAGCTGAAGGCAAAGAGCAGGCTGAACCAAAAGAGGAAATCCTCTGCAAGGATAACACGAATGTCATCCCAGCTGAGGAACATGAACATGGCAGATCTTCAGTCCCAACTGAAGCTCAGGCTACTTTAGGTATAGAGTCAAAGCAAATCAGACCAAACATAGATGTTAACCTTATTGAAAACACATCAAATGGCTCCTCATCTGAAAACATCAATCAGTGTAGATCTGCTGAACCCTTGTTAGCAGAAACTGAAACCAATGTCAAAAGCTCTGATAAGAACATCAACAACACAATCAAAAGTAAGGAGACAGACTTGAGTTTATCTACCCCAGAGGAAAAAATGCATACCTTTGATTCAAACCTGGTAAAAGATGTGTCAAGTACTTCTCCACCTGAAATTGCCAATCCATTTGGAGCACCTGAAACCCTGTTAAGACAAATTGAAACCAACTTCAACAGCACTGAGAGGAACATCAACAACACCCTCACAAGTATGGAGACTGGCTTCAATTTGAGTATATCTCCCCCAGATCAAACCGAGTGTAGCCTTATGTCAAATAGTTCTCCAGTCGAAACTGTCAATCCATTTGGACCCCCTGAACCTGAGTTAACAGAAGATGTGAGCAACATTGAGAAAACAGTACCAAGCATGGAGGCAGACATTAATTCAAGTACTCATATCTCAGACCAAGGAAGCCCTAATTCGAGCAGTCCATCAGACACCACAAATCCATATGTTCCCCTTGAATCTGTGTTAACACAAACAGAAACCCATGTCAGAAACACTGAAAATACAGAAACACTTGATTCTCAAACTGAGACCACACATAGTGTTCAAAGTCTAGCTTTTGAAAATGCAGGAAACCCATTTGGATTGGAAAACCCCTCTGCAAAACCAATTGAAGATCATCTTGACATATTTGGAACCAGTACTGAACCTGTGCTCCCTAATCCATCGACGGCTCAGTCTTCTGCTGAGAGTGATCAATTCAATATCTTCAATCTAAATGTTGGAAGTGAGCAGCCAGAAGGTAGCAGCACTCCATTTGAGCCAAGCCAAGCTTCGCTTTTGCAGGCAGAGGTTCATACGATAACATTGGATGATACTCTTGACATTTTCAGCACAAATATTCAAAGCACACCTCAGTCGAATGTTGATTTGTTTGGTGCTGATTTTACAGGCTTGGACTCTTTCTCAGTGCAGCCATCCTCGTCTTTTCCAGAAGATATCTTTGGTGTTGGGGATTTTTCAATGGCTGGAAGCGCTTCCACAGAAACCGCTACCCAAGCAACTTCCACCAACAACTTTGACGATATCTTCGGCCTGGAACAGACAACTGTATCCAACCCTTCTGTTCCTAATGTCCAGGGAGACATTTTCTCTGATGATATATTTGGTTCACAGTTTTTAATTGCACCTGCACAACCCACCACAGAGAATGTTCTTGATGGTCTTCTTGATCCAGTTGTTGATTCCACCATCTTGACAGTAATGGCTGACCAAAAAAATAACAACCAATGGCTTGATTTCTTGGGTTAAGGATGAGCCCACAGCCGCTGTAAGGCCGGAGATGTACGAGCAATTTTTATTGTTAATTCTATTTGGCAAAATTGGCAATTATTTTTTAGAAATATTAAGATGGTGTCTGTTTGCAGTAAAAATGTTTCAGCAGCTGCTATAGTAATTGGAATACTTTTAAAAATACGTAGGGGGCTCCCGAGGGGTGTATCCAGTAAAGGCACTCCGCGTGGAGAGCAGGATGCGCCCTATAGCCTGGAGGTCACTGTTTCGGGTCCAGGCTATTCTACTGCCGACCGTGGATGGGAGTTCCCAGGGGGCGGCCACAATTGGCTGAGAGCTGCCCGGGGTGGGGAGGGCTTAGGTCGGCCAGGGTGTCCTTGGCTCACAGCGCACCAGCGATCTCTGTAAAATGGCCTGGCGCCTGCAGTCCTGCCTACAAGCGGCCCAGAGCTGCGTGGTCCTCCGACCCTGTAGCTCTGGGGTAGCTGCATGGCTGGCCTGCAGAATGAAAAAAAGCGGACGGCTGACGACACATGTTTCGGAGGATGCGTTTGTTCATCTTCGTCTCTCCTGAGTCAGCGTGGGGGTTGCAGAGGTGGGCCAGGCTTAAAATTAGGCATTTCAAATTGGGGAGAAAATGGAGCTAAAAAACAACTAGTGATTCCAAATTTAAAAAAAAAAAAAAATGTCAATGTAGAAACACTTGAGTGGGGTCCAGCGGAGGTGGTTATTTCCTCAAAATATTTGTTAATTTCTTCTATTCATCTTCTTTTTTATATTCCACACATCTAACATCACAGAAACATTTTCTGTCATGAAAAAAATTGCAAAAATCGCAAAAATCAATTGCAAAGTTTCCTCATGTGTCCACTTGTCTGTAGCCATACTTCCTACTTACAAATATTGAGAGTGAAATCAGGGGATTAGAAAATGCAATATCACTGGCTGAACACACATAGGTACATAGAAAAATTGTCAACTGAATTTCTGAAAATAGAGCGATGGTCTGTTCTAGCAACTCAATTGTCAATCGAAAATTTATTGACAAGTCCAGTTGTCAATTTGTGATACACAGTCAATTGTATTGCTAATTTGAGTTGCCAAAATTGCTTGTGTATTACTGGATATAAAACCAACAAGTAGGATAAGGGTTAACAAAAATGAAAAGTTCAAGGGAGAAGACACAAGGCATTTGAATCAAGCAAGATGAGAAAAACTTAAGCGGGTCACAGTGTTTAAAAGCCATATTGTGTTGAACTGATGTTTAAAGGGAAAGACTGTCTCCACAACTAACAATAGATTCACTTAGATGTAATGTGTTTGCTGCTTTCAGCTGATAAAATGTAATATTTAGGCAAAATGTTTAAGCGATAAAAAACACAGCTGATTTTTTAAATTTTTCTTTTTTCTGGAACTAATCAATAAATATTTGTTTATTGTGGAAAGCTACATACTGTACAACTGCCATTCCATGTGGAGAGTGATATCAAAGTGAAAAATAATAATGCCAAGCAACATTCCATATCATGACTTAGTTCTCTGTGAAAAAATGTAATCATATTTTTTTTAAAAAGTGCTTTTGTTGATGTAAAAAAAAAACATAACAATAAAAACGTTGGTAAAACAAAGATAGCTAACTAATGAGGATTATATTTTAAGTTTAATTCCTAAGGCTTAAGTAATATGATTAGAGGTTAATACCACTATACAGACTTTCTTTTGACCTCTATGATGACATGATTAAGTGAATGGAGATTTTTATTCATTGTAATTGTGTTCTCTTAGCTGAAGTGTTCTCTTAGCTGAAGTGATCTCTTAGCTGAAGAGTTCTCTAAGCTGAAGTGTTCTCTTAGCTGAAGTGTTCTCTTAGCTGAAGTGTTCTCTAAGCTGAAGTGTTCTCTAAGCTGAAGTGTTCTCTAAGCTGAAGTGATCTCTTAGCTGAAGTGATCTCTAAGCTGAAGTGTTCTCTTAGCTGAAGTGTTCTCTTAGCTAAAGTGTTCTCTTAGCTGAAGTGGTCTCTTAGCTGAAGTGTTCTCTTAGCTGAAGTGATCTCTTAGCTGAAGTGTTCTCTTAGCTGAAGTGTTCTCTTAGCTGAAGTGATCTCTTAGCTGAAGTGTTCTCTTAGCTGAAGTGTTCTCTTAGCTGAAGTGATCTCTTAGCTGAAGTGTTCTTTTAGCTGAAGTGTTCTCTTAGACAGAGTTCACCACCAGTCACAATAAGAATCAATAAATAAATACATATGTATTGTCATGACGCACGTGCATCATGACGCATGAGCATTTACAATGGGAAAAATAAATTTCACCACAAGGGTGTTTTCTTTTAGGAGGTGTTCCTATACGCAGAGACGACTGTCCCTTTGTAATTAAAGACTAATCTGTAATCATCTATAAGCACTGTATTTTTTAGCAATATGTTTATGGCAATATGAAACATGTAAAGTTTAATATGCTGCTAATAACACTAAATACGAATGTAATGCACTCTGTATTATACCAGCCTTCACTGTATGATAAATTCACTTTTTAAATCACAATAGTGAATAGTGATTTTTCGAATCAAGCTCTCCACAGGTGAGGAGCATGTTGATTGGACTAATTTACCGTTCCAAGTGAAACAAGTGAAGAAACAGCTGCTTGTGTTTGTGTGGATTGCTGCTCTACACAGAATCATCACAAACCCAAGCAGCTGTTTCTTCACTCGTTTCACTCGGATTGGGAAATCAGCCCTATCGACTCCAGCGACCCGCACCTGATATCTGTGTGGAGCTCAATCTGAATAATCGAATAAGCAGCTCGTACCAACACTAGTATTAAATGTGTGGGTTCACAAAATGAAATGCAATCAAACGTATTTTAAAAATGAATAAAACAAGTCATTTTCACATCACTGGCTTCTTTATTTTTTGTTCATTTGTCATACTTTATTTTCTGTATTACTCACAGCCCTTACAACATTAAAAAGCCACATGTGTACTGAGATCAATTATTTTCTTTATTTGAGGCATTGGGGTCTTTGTTAGAAGTTTGCAAATACTGTGTGTCAAGACAGGGAAGAGAAATGTATACTAGAGTGTTGCAGTGTAGGATGAAAATGTATTGGAAATATCATAACAGAGTAAAATGTATAGGCGATTGTGGCAGGGTGGTCGTGTGGTGACGTCAGGCCAGAAGCAGGAAGGAAAAACTGATACCTGGGAAGTACTGCAGTTAAAGATGCGTGCGCCGTTTATTTAAACACAAAAATAAATATTTAAACAAAAAGACTTACTCACAGAGCGAAAATAAATATTTAAACAAAACAAATCTCGAACACAACAATACATAAATCGGTCAGGCTGGGCAGTAGCCTTCACTGACACAGATTTATTTAAGTTTCGTTCTTTTCAGCTTACCTCTCTCCTCTCGCTCTCGTTCCTCTGTACACCCACCACGAGCTGGAGAGCTGCAGGCTTTTTATACCGTGGCCGAGGGGTTTAACTAGCTGGTAATTATTCTATTACCCCTCGGCCACAATCTGCATGTGTTTACTAATTACTCCTGGCAAAGGACGAGCACCAACCTTGCCTCTGCCAGAACACATTTTAAATGAAAACAAAACAATAACAAAACAAACGCACGGCTACGCCGTCATATTTAAATACAATAAATAAATACAAAAACAATACCCATGGCGCTTCGCCATCATATAAATACATAAATCATAAAACAAACAAATACAAAACAATAACCTGCACAGGGGCAGAGGGGGAGACCCCGTTCTAAAAATAAATAAACAAATAAACGTACAGGGCTCCTCGCCCTGTTACAGTGATGTTAAACCTCTTTACTGGAGGGGACTTTTGGCAGAAGTAGAGTAACTTAGGTTTAAAATGTTTGGAGAGATAAAGCATGTGACACAGGAAGTGGGTAAAACGTCTGTCCCCTGAGAAGGACTGCTGCAGGTGCACAAGTCTGCCAGGATCCCATTCCAAAGACTTGCCCAGTAAGACACGTCAACTCAAAGAGGGTCAAGGGGCTCCAGTTTGGTTTTTATAGCACAGCAAATGCATTTACCCAAAGCTGGTCAATAAAATCTCTATAATTTCAATACAAATGTAAGGTGAATTATAAATATATTTTCTGGATAAGTGGTTATTGAATTGGCTTTTTTATTTTACTTACTTATTATTAAGTACTCAATATATCATACTGCACACAGTGACATGCCATCACTCAATAGATCAGACTGCACACAGTGACATGCCATCACTCAATAGATCAGACTGCACACAGTGACATGCCATCACTCAATAGATCAGACTGCACACAGTGACATGCCATCACTCAATAGATCAGACTGCACACAGTGACATGCCATCACTCAATAGATCAGACTGCACACAGTGACATGCCATCACTCAATAGATCAGACTGCACACAGTGACATGCCATCACTCAATAGATCAGACTGCACACAGTGACATGCCATCACTCAATAGATCAGACTGCACACAGTGACATGCCATCACTCAATAGATCAGACTGCACACAGTGACATGCCATCACTCAATATATCAGACTGCACACAGTGACATGCCATCACTCAATAGATCAGACTGCACACAGTGACATGCCATCACTCAATAGATCAGATTATTTGTGTCCAAGTTATGTAATCAAGTAGTTTTTGTTTTCAATTTTCACTCAGGAGAGAGATTTTTTCCTCTATACATTGCAGTGCATCCAGTTCATGCTCCCCTCCTGCAACAATGCTGCCGCTCTGATTGAAATAAGTGGTGTATTGTGGGAACAGGAAACCAGCATTGTTGCAGGAGGGAGTGTGATCTGGATACACTGCGATGCTTAAAGACTTTATCTCTTGGCGAACACTCCTGAGTAAATGTTGAGAATTGTATTACCCAGTGGATTTATGACCCTGG
Organism: Acipenser ruthenus; assembly: GCF_902713425.1. Taxonomy (NCBI): domain Eukaryota; kingdom Metazoa; phylum Chordata; class Actinopteri; order Acipenseriformes; family Acipenseridae; genus Acipenser; species Acipenser ruthenus. The sequence continues at coordinate 92,916,037 of NC_081191.1, read as the reverse complement.
ACAATGACCCAAACATTTCAAGAAAGTCAGCAATATGTTTAAAAATATAACACTGTAATACGGACAACACAGAGCACAGCACAGGTAAGGTTATGTGTTTCTGTAAACTTTGCATCAAGTTCTGTAATAAAACAGCACTAACTCATAAACTGTCAATAAGTCACACACCATGGGCAATAAGTTACACATCATGGTCAGTAAGTCACACACCATGATCGATACTTTACACATAAGCTCTTTTCATAATGGCTGCTCTAGTGCACTGGGGTTTGAGATCTGCAGGAAGAGCAATTAAAACAATGTGGGCAATAATCCTTACACTATCAGTGCACTAGAGCGGACATTTTGAAAAGAGCTTTTTAACACACTTTAGAAGTTCTAAGTGTACAAAGTTGCCAGGATGTTCACAATGAAAAGAAACATGACAGGTATGTGGTGACGTGTAACGCTATATTTTTCGGAATCCTGCTGCTTACTCTTAATATATGCCTTTGGAAATCACGTTGGAACCTCACGGGACTCCTAGGTCCCTGTTTGAGCTTGTGCAGAAATATATGAAAAAAATAATGTGTCGTGTTCTCATGTATACTCAATAATGGAGATTATTCTTCAGCTTGACAAAGATCATTCAGGACTGAAAGGGTTAAACTGTCCCCCAGAGAGAAAGAAATAGCATATAGAACACATGTGTTACCTGTGACCTCCACTAGGGACAGAGCTTTGCAGGTGAAGAAGTTCTTGGTTACACTGTGGTGTCCCAGGTGTACCTGCAGGGTTCACAAGCTCACCTGGGCTTCTCAGCATGGGGATTGAAAGCATGACAAGACACTTGTTTTTTGTTAACAGTAATTATAATATAAATCAACCTGACACACAATGTCCTTTTATTATTCGAAACACAAACCCTTCCACAACTTTCAACACTCAATCATACGATATACATTCCTATTAAAGATCACATGAGAGAAAGTCACAGTGTAAGCAGAGTATTAGGAAGTCCGTTCCTATCCCAATCCATGTGATCACATGAGAGAAAGTCACAGTGTAAGCAGAGTCAATCCATGTGATCACATGAGAGAAAGTCACAGTGTAAGCAGAGTCAATCCATGTGATCACATGAGAGAAAGTCACAGTGTAAGCAGAGTCAATCCATGTGATCACATGAGAGAAAGTCACAGTGTAAGCAGAGTCAATCCATGTGATCACATGAGAGAAAGTCACAGTGTAAGCAGAGTCAATCCATGTGATCACATGAGAGAAAGTCACAGTGTAAGCAGAGTCAATCCATGTGATCACATGAGAGAAAGTCAGTGTTAGTAGAGTATTAGGAAGTCCGTTCCTAACCCAATCCATGTGACCACATGGTTCAAGTTGTGTAATGTTCCCCATTGTCAAAGAATCTCAATCCATGTTACTAAACCTATGTTTTTTAATTGTAGGATTACAAAGATGGTCAGTCTTCCCAACCAGACTCCTCTTTACACTTATAGCGGAGTGCTTTTGACAAAGATCGCTTTGTCTTCCTGTGGGTGAACAAGTCCATTCTCAACAGAGTCACACTTCATTTCTTTAGACCTGGAAAAAAAGCAAAATATCATTGTTATTATTATTATTACAGTGCACTCCGTTTAGAAGAATCGCATCCGTCCTGGATGATTTGATTCTTATAAGCGGTTGATTCTTAAAAGCGGACCGATATGATTACTGTGGTGAAGTGCTGCTATGTGCAGTATGTTAGTTTGAGAATGAAGCTTTGTTTCCTGCAGTGTAATGGGTTGACCACTAGATGTCATGAGTTCTCGCATGTACAGTGCCTTGCGAAAGTATTCGGCCCCCTTGAACTTTGCGACCTTTTGCCACATTTCAGGCTTCAAACATAAAGATATGAAACTGTAATTTTTTGTGAAGAATCAACAACAAGTGGGACACAATCATGAAGTGAAACGAAATTTATTGGATATTTCAAACTTTTTTAACAAATAAAAAACTGAAAAATTGGGCGTGCAAAATTATTCAGCCCCCTTAAGTTAATACTTTGTAGCGCCACCTTTTGCTGCGATTACAGCTGTAAGTCGCTTGGGGTATGTCTCTATCAGTTTTGCACATCGAGAGACTGAAATTTTTGCCCATTCCTCCTTGCAAAACAGCTCGAGCTCAGTGAGGTTGGATGGAGAGCATTTGTGAACAGCAGTTTTCAGTTCTTTCCACAGATTCTCGATTGGATTCAGGTCTGGACTTTGACTTGGCCATTCTAACACCTGGATATGTTTATTTGTGAACCATTCCATTGTAGATTTTGCTTTATGTTTTGGATCATTGTCTTGTTGGAAGACAAATCTCCGTCCCAGTCTCAGGTCTTTTGCAGACTCCATCAGGTTTTCTTCCAGAATGGTCCTGTATTTGGCTCCATCCATCTTCCCATCAATTTTAACCATCTTCCCTGTCCCTGCTGAAGAAAAGCAGGCCCAAACCATGATGCTGCCACCACCATGTTTGACAGTGGGGATGGTGTGTTCAGGGTGATGAGCTGTGTTGCTTTTACGCCAAACATAACGTTTTGCATTGTTGCCAAAAAGTTCGATTTTGGTTTCATCTGACCAGAGCACCTTCTTCCACATGTTTGGTGTGTCTCCCAGGTGGCTTGTGGCAAACTGTAAACGACACTTTTTATGGATATCTTTAAGAAATGGCTTTCTTCTTGCCACTCTTCCATAAAGGCCAGATTTGTGCAGTATACGACTGATTGTTGTCCTATGGACAGAGTCTCCCACCTCAGCTGTAGATCTCTGCAGTTCATCCAGAGTGATCATGGGCCTCTTGGCTGCATCTCTGATCAGTCTTCTCCTTGTATGAGCTGAAAGTTTAGAGGGACGGCCAGGTCTTGGTAGATTTGCAGTGGTCTGATACTCCTTCCATTTCAATATTATCGCTTGCACAGTGCTCCTTGGGATGTTTAAAGCTTGGGAAATCTTTTTGTATCCAAATCCAGCTTTAAACTTCTCCACAACAGTATCTCGGACCTGCCTGGTGTGTTCCTTGTTCTTCATGATGCTCTCTGCGCTTTAAACGGACCTCTGAGACTATCACAGTGCAGGTGCATTTATACGGAGACTTGATTACACACAGGTGGATTCTATTTATCATCATTAGTCATTTAGGTCAACATTGGATCATTCAGAGATCCTCACTGAACTTCTGGAGAGAGTTTGCTGCACTGAAAGTAAAGGGGCTGAATAATTTTGCACGCCCAATTTTTCAGTTTTTTATTTGTTAAAAAAGTTTGAAATATCCAATAAATTTCGTTCCACTTCATGATTGTGTCCCACTTGTTGTTGATTCTTCACAAAAAATTACAGTTTCATATCTTTATGTTTGAAGCCTGAAATGTGGCAAAAGGTCGCAAAGTTCAAGGGGGCCGAATACTTTCGCAAGGCACTGTATGCACAGGGACCACATGAAGTGTAGTTTAGTTAGTGCTCCAACTGAAAGCTAGGTTTATTTTTTTTGTTTGTTTTATTAGCGGTTGTTTCTCCACCGCACTAAGAAAAATAAAACCAACACCGGTTTTAAACTGTAAATCAAGACTCCAGCCTGAACATTTACACTGCCCTCGGCCACGTCACATTACAATTAGCAAAAGTGCCTCCGCTCGTCAGCAGTTTAAATACAGTATACAAATGTCAATGGTGCTCAATCACTGAGGACAATACATCAAAACAAGCCCTCGTGGGCAAGCAACTTGTTATATGATCACGAATATGTTTACTCAACGTTGCAGAATCCTATTTTACTACAGTATACTTGAGAAGCGATTGTCTCGTGAGGGTGTCTAGTTTAACTACCTGCACAATGCAGTGGCGCAGTCACGTTTGATTACAAACAGTACAGTGTTTCCTGCATCATTGCACTATCCACGCTGTGTACGTGCCTAATCACACAAGATCAAATTCAAATTCAAAAACAGCTTTTATTGGCTGTACACGTCATTGCACTTGATCAAGTATCGTTTTACATGCAGTCAGTTTGCCCCGAAATGATTCTTATAAGCTGATTGCTTGATTCTTACAAGCAGATTATTTTACATTGGATGGTATAGGAATGATTTGGATCCAGTGGTTTTGATCACTCTATGCGGTGGATTCTTATATCAGTGATTCTTATAAACGGACTGTACTGTATTATTATTACATAACTATATTTATAAAGTTATTGAAGTCAGTTTTAAAACCGGTCAAGTCTCAAAATATGGCACGCTATAGATTTTTGGTAATGGTGAGTTTGGTACACTGTTGTGTATATTCAAAATTGTGATGGCAATTTTTAACCTTAACCATAACCCTATATTTAATATCAATTCACTTTTGCCACACGTACTACATTCTGGGGAGTAAATTGCAATAAGCAAAAACTGAAGAACACAAGCATAGCAGGTGTGTGGTCGTGACTGTGAGAGGGGAGCTGTACAGTTCAAGGACGAGTATCATGCTATCAAGCTGTGTATCTCGCTAAACACAAGGCAACGCACTTTGAATTTGCCATAAAGCATGTTAATAAGTCTGCAGAACACATTTATTACTGATGAGACAAAAGAGAACTTGTTCTGCTCAGATAGTAAAAAACAAACCCTTGATGAACAGCCACTGCATGTTAAAATAAGAACTGTGAAGGTGGTAAACATTTCTTATGAGACAGTAAGGCTGCGTCTCATGTTTGCCAGCTATATGTTATTGTCACAAAGACGGCCAGAGTGGGTGGCGTCAGACCAGATGGAGGAAATAAATAAACAGAGAGATGGGGTTTTGGTAAAGCTGAGCGCGTGATTGCGCTCAGCATTTAATAACAGACAGAAAATAAAAGGTTTGAAACAACAAAAACACCGGACACGGCACTTGCGCCAAAATAAAGAGACAAACAAAAAACGAACACACACTAACAAACAGGGACGAACAGACACGGTGAGTAAAGCAGTATTTACGTTCTTTCTTTCTTTCACTTTTTAGTTTCTCCTCTCTCTCCCGTTCTCCACTCACCGAACACCAACCACGACTGAGTGAAAATGTGCATCTATATATACTGTTGTGCTGGGATTCAATTACTAATTAATCATTCACTTGAATCCCAGCACGTGAATTAATTCTGTGCAACCCCGTGCTCACATATTACATTTAACCAGCACGTGAAGTGATTTGTGCTCTCCTCGTGCCTAAATACAAATCTACACTTTAAATATACGTGAAACACAGACCCGTTTATATCCCGTGTACCAATCTATACACCAACATTAACACACACACGCACGCAACATACAACACAGATCACACAAATGCACACAGGGGCGGGGCACTTTGCCACAGTTATGTATGCAATTATGGATTGTAAGGCGCTCTGTGGTTGTGGGTGGATATTTCAAGAAGTTATTCATTTATCGTTCATTTATTAAAAGTTATAAAAAGTGTATTAAATATAATCATTATAATGTAGTTCTAGGAATTACGTATTGAGTGTATTGCGTGCTGTAGTCTAATGAAACTAAACAATTCAAGGGATATTTTTCACTTTAGAAATAGAAAAATATCTGAATCCTCTCCTGACGACAGCTCATCGCTGTACCTGAGCTTTCTCCAGGAACATTAGGCAATGGATCACTATCTGATTTCTGTTCATAACTCGGTTTACATTGCTGTGTCTAACGATACTAAAGAGAAAGAACATATATCCTTACAATGCACTTTTTAAAACACTGCATTACATATTCAACTCACTAGACGTTTTAATGTTTTCATTTTGAAGACTGGCAATTCCAAATTACAAATACTGCAGAACTGCAGAAGGATCCAGTGTGAAGTATATATACTTTCCACTTTGCACATTGTAATACATACGCTCACATTTCAGTGGGGAATAACTCATACAGCAAACAGTGAAGCCAGCCGACTCGATTGTTCCCTTTTTCAACTCTAATAAAGTAGAAAAAGGGTCTGGCAGCTCAGTATTCAGTGTTTCTGGCAGTAGAATGCAAAGGACACTTCCAATCAACGGGGTCACCCCGTATATAACCAGAGGAATGGAGCTGTGATACACCTCCAAGAGTCTGATCAGCGGGGCTATGATGCCCCCAACACTGGCCGACATGGACACCAGGCCAACACCGGTCTGCCCGGAAAACACAAACCAAACCAAATTCAATGGGTTTAAAATACCGACAGCAAAATCATTCCAGACAAATCAGCAGCACTTTACATTGAGTGTCTCGAATTACTGTGCATTGACACAGTAGTTATTTAGTAAAAGCATGTGTACTTACACATAATTACAATGTTATTATGCATAGTTACAATGTACATTATTATTATTATTATTATTATTATTATTATTATTATTATTATTATTAATTTCTTAGCAGACGCCCTTATCCATGGCGACTTACAATTGTTACAAGATATCACATTATTTTTACATACAATTACATTATTTTTTACACATTATTTTTACATACAATTACCCATTTATACCCTCCGGTCAAGAGTCCAGAGTCCTAACCACTATTCCACACTGCTGCCCCCATAATGTGTAACTCTTGACAGAAATCCTGTAAAAACATACACTTAAATACCTTACAACTGTTGGGAACAGCTCAGCGCTGTACACATAGCAAATGGAAAAGGAGGAAGCAATGGCAAACTTCCCTAGTACAGCCAGCACAGTCACTGCAACAGATACATCTGTAATACAAGGAGGACATTGTCAAAAACATATCTAAGAAATACTATAACTTCAAACACTCAACTAACCATAGAAACAAGGTCAAGCTGACAAACGTTTGATGTTTGTTTCATCAATGAACAGATTTTACGATAAATGTCAAATCTGTGCCTTGAAGGGAATTGTAGGAAAGTGACATTGGCATCCTTAGCATAGTAACCCATCAGAGAAGAAGATAGACAGCTTCATACCAATTCTGGCAGTCCGATGATTTTTGCAGTGGCTTTTCTGTATTAATTGCTTGAGTGACATGGAGTAAGATGACACATGGGGATGTATATAGGTCTCTTGTTTCATTTAAGATGGTTTTTTGTCATCAGTTTGGTCTGAACTCACCAATCTTTAACCACTGGCCAAGTTTCGATCTTGGCAAAGATGACAGAAGATAAAGCAATCACAGCACTGAACATGCTAGCCACTACTGATAGCCGATGCACTGTATGTGCAACAAGCTGTAGAAGTGGGAGTGTAGGGGTTGGTGAAGGTTAAACACACATTGAGCACACTTGAGAACACTGTGCTCCAGCACAGCTGCAAGGTGAAAGGATGTTTTCAATCTCAGCCAACCCAGGACACAGAGGAACAAGGAATTGATAAAGTGGGGTACATTGGACCTTGTGAAGAAGAGATGTCTATTCCGAGTCTGGAACAACATTGTAACTGTTAATACATTGATTGTGTTTAGATATTATTAGGAAAACAGAGTGTAAGCAGAGTTCACAAAGTTCAGCTTCACACACACACAGTTAGGCAAGATATATAAGACAGGCACTTGAGAGTGCGAGTGAGAAAAGCCACCTGAATCCTCTCCTGATGACAGACCATCTCTGTACCTGAATCCTCTCCTGACGACAGACCATCTCTGTACCTGAGCTTTCTCCAGGAACATTAGGTAGCTGATCATTATCTGATTTCTGTTTATAACTCGGTGCTACATTGTTGTGTCTAATGATAATATTTGACCTATATGGCTATAATGAGAAGACAAGCTGTCCCGCCCAAGAGCAGGACAGCACCCTGACATTTCCTCCTGCCGAAGTTCTCCAGGAGAGGGACTGATCCAATGCATGCATATCCCCACCAAGCCAAAAATAAACTGGGTCAAATAAATATTCAGCCCGAAATTACCGACATTGAGGCCCAGTCCATAGTACACAAGACTGGTCACGAACCTGGCACACAAAAAGTTATTGATCTGCTACTCATAGATAGACATTAAGTTATTGATTTGCAGTTCTGTGATAGACAGTAAATTATTGATCTGCAGTTCATTGGTAGACAGTAAGTTATTGATCTGCTATTCATTGATATACAGCAAGTTACTGATCTGCTGATCATTGATAGACAGTAAGTTACTGGTGTGCAGTTCTGTCATATACAGTAAGTTAGCTCATACCAGATATAGGACATGATTAGTGTGATTCTCCTCAGACGGGGTATTCTGAACAGATCCAATACACTTCCGGTCTTGCCTGACTTCTCACCTTCCATCTTAAGAAAACAAAAACAATGAATCAGTTTAATAACACAATCAGTTGTTCTATAAAGAAACCAATTCTAAAATTAGACCAAAATAACATGTTACCTGGTGAAGCAGGGTCTCTGGCACTGTGCGTTTATTCACAGCTTTTAGGATCAGCTTCTTCGCTTCCTCCTGCTTTCCTTGGGTCAGAAGCCAGCGGGCTGATTCAGGAAGAATGCTGTTGAATATAACAACACACAGAGCACTTCAGAACCGTACAGTGACACAAAGAGCACTTCAGAACCATACAGCGAGACACAGAGCACTTCAGAACCGTACAGCGAGACACAGAGCACTTCAGAACCTTATAGCGACACACAGAGCACTTCAGAACCGAACAGCGACACACAGAGCACTTCAGAACCGTATAGCGACACACAGAGCACTTCAGAACCATATAGCGACACACAGAGCACTTCAGAACCATATAGCGACACACAGAGCACTTCACAACCTCCTTATTTGATTGCTCTGGTAGAATCTGGTAAATTATATTAATCTGGCTCTTCCAAGGATTCTAACACGTACAGGAGAATTATCTTTTACATATCAACTCCTGAAGATGTGGGATTGTTTCCATCATAGTATGAGGATGGAATTTGAATTGCTTAGAACCTCCTGCCAATGCATCTCCCTCAGTCCACATTCACAAATAGATATGATTTAATTATTTTAGTCTTAGATCTCTGTGTGCTGCTGATGACGTTTGAATCACACATGTTTTTACTGTGTTGTCTGTACCTTGCAATTGTTTTTGTACTGTTTTCCAGGACCCCCTTGTAAATTAGGCTTGTCTCAATGGGTAAATCTCCCAGTTAAATACATAACTAAGAACATGCAAATACATGTTCTCTGAATCCACTCTTAAGCTTGTGTTCTCCATCATTCCCAGTACATCATTACCTAGAGCCTTCTTACCAGAAGAAAATGCCAGTGAGTGCTAACGGAACAGACAGCCCAAGTTGCAGTGTCCTCCACTCTCGAACAGCGTATGCCATGCCAGCCAGAACCATCAGCCCCACTGAAAAGGCAGCGTGGGTGAGGATGATGGAAAAGGAACGCTTGGAGATTCCATACCACTCCGTGCCTACAAATAAATGAAGAACAAGCAGCTCGCAATGTGTACAGGGTGCTGGATTATACAATGTGCTGGATTACACAGGGTGCTGGATTATACAGTGTTGTCTTTGTTTTTTTTCAAACACATCAATGTTTAAAGAAAATAAATCCCCTTTGCCCAACACAAAAACATTGATCATTAGCCCGGATATGGTAGTGCCAACAACAAAATGAAGGGAGATGTAGACATAAATATTTGGTGAAAATGCAGCAGCAATCCCAGATGCAAATTGCAGACATATTGAGAGGAGGACGACAGGCCGGCGACCAATTCTGTGAGCAAGAAGAAAACTTCATTAGCACACTGCAATCACTCAGCTGAGCTGTCTTTAGGTCATTACATCATGATTAAAATACCCCAGCCCAGAACAAGAACTATGTACAGAAGCACATAGCAAGAGATATGAAGGCTTTTTATAGTGCTATGTACAACTGAAAAGAAAAGATCACCAACTAGGCATTACATGTTATAAACATGTTATTACAGGAAGGACAACTCTACAAATGACTTTACAAAGATATATACAGTATTCTCTGAGGAATTGTTTTTGTTTAACTGTGTGTTTAGGCCCTTGTACCTTCTCCTTTGTTCCTGTGTTTGTTTGTGTTTTTATTTTGTTAATAACTGTGCACACCAGCAATTTTAACTGCAGCTTTCTTGTCCGAGTCTCATTATTGACGCTATCCTGTTACATTTCGTGTCAGAAGTGGGATAGCGCCCCCCTGGAGACTCAGAGCAGGACTGCAGTTTAAAATAATAATATAATGATAATATAATTTATCATGGACTTTAATAAAAAATGGCACGATGAGCAACGGCGGCGGCAAGCTGAAGGGGCTCCGTGGTGCGAAGAGAAGAGTGCCCCTACGAAGACCCCTGCTTCATGGAAGCTTACCACAAGGATGAGGTCGAGTCCCCCGATGAGTGGCTCCACCTAAAGGCCCAACACCAGCTGCCAGCCTGAAAGCCAGAGACGGGCCCCTCTGTCCCAAGTCACCTGAGACGGTGCTTCGTCTGTGGAGAGCTCAGGCACTATACGGTGTGCTGTCCCCTTCAGGGTGAGAGGAAGAAGGGGAGGAGTGGACGTTCCTAGAGGCGAGCCAAGGTGTCGGTGCCAACTCCAGAGCCAGAGAGGGAGGAGCTGCTGCCATCTCCATTGCCAACAGGGGAGGAGCCGATGCCATCTCCAATGCTACAGGGAGAAGCCCCGCTGTCTCCAGCGCACCTTGGCATCTGTTTCTGCTGCCAGCGTTGCCATTACCAGCGTTGCCACGACTGGAGTGCCCAGCCCCTGCTGGCTGCACATCTAGAGGAGCCAGCATTTCTGCTGTCAGCATTGTCACTGCCAGCATTCCCATGGGTGGTGTTGCTGTTGTCTGAGTGCCCCGCACTGCTGTCAGCACTGTTGGCTGCCCGTCTGGAGGAGCCAGGATTTCCGCTGCTGGAGTGCCCCACACAGCTGTCAGCATTTCCGCTGCCAGCATTGCCACTAGCAGCATTTTTTTTTCTTTTATTTTGGCCCTTGTACCTTCTCATTTGTTCCTGTGTTTGTTTGTGTGTTTAGTTTGTTAATAACAGTGCGCACCAGCGCTTTTAACTGCAGCTTTCTTGTCCGTTTGTTCAAGGCTTCGATTCCACGGCCTATTGCTGTGTAATGTACTGCAGAGCATCCACTTCATGACCTATTGCTGTGTAATGTACTGCAGAGCATCCACTTCATGACCTATTGCTGTGTAATGTACTGCAGAGCATCCACTTCATGACCTATTGCTGTGTAATGTACTGCAGAGCATCCACTTCATGACCTATTGCTGTGTAATGTACTGCAGAGCTTCCACTTCATGACCTATTGCTGTGTAATGTACTGCAGAGCACAATATTGTTTCTATGTGATACTGGCAACAAAAATAAGAATAAAGCAGGTTTTAGCACGACACAGAGAGGCTTGCTTCCCTGGGAAATCTCCCAGACTCCTTCGGAGTTTTACAACAAAGGTAAAGTCCAAAAAGCAACCTTTAATACCTGAATTAATAGGATTAGTTAACTATTTTCTGGACCTTATACTGCAAATTAATCTTAGTTTAGAACGCTCATTAGCAGAACAAACATGTTTTTGAGCTCAATTCTAATTTTGAAAGGATTCTAATATTGGTGTATATGTACATGATTTTCAGTTACTTGAAAGTAACCAGGAATGAGCCAGCAACGCCAATCTCTTCCCATTGCTTCTGCATGCACTTTGTATAAATGTGCATTTTAGTGATTCTTACAGTTCAAAGGTTTTTTTTTCAAACATATTCCAACACTGAACAAAACGACCTTGTTCAGATAGTCCTCGTCCAAATGACAAACAACAGCCACAGACTCAATTGATAATCTTATTCTTTATTGATTAAAACCAATTAGAGAAACATGCATTTCAATCCAAAACCAAAGGACGAAAAAAAAGAAAAACACACCTAGAATATTGTACTCCTTTGTGCTGAATCTACTACACACACAGTTATGTGTAAGGGTACTCTGTCCCATTGCTCCTTCACTGTTAGGGACAGTTCATTGATTACAGTTGAGTGTCGTATCTAAGGCTTTAAAACCTACTCTTCATTCGCCTCGGTACCATGTTTAAAATGTCCCTGACTGTGCTGCCGGAATTGTACATTTGCTTCAGTATTTGAAGGTACAGCCCTAGAGAGAAACCACCTCTCAAGTCTGGTCCTCCACACTGTCTTTGCTGGATAGAAGGAGTTCCTCTCCAGTTTAAATCACATGGTACTACATGCCAACCTGCATGGGAGGGGGCTCCAGATCATACAGACCAGCATGGAGGAGAGCATGGGAGGGGAGGGGGCTCCAGTTCATACAGACCAGCGTGGAGGAGAGCATGGGAGGGGGCTCCAGTTCATACAGACCAGCGTGGAGGAGAGCATGGGAGGGGAGGGGGCTCCAGTTCATACAGACCAGCGTGGAGGAGAGCATGGGAGGGGAGGGGGCTCCAGTTCATACAGACCAGCGTGGAGGAGAGCATGGGAGGGGAGGGGGCTCCAGTTCATACAGACCAGCGTGGAGGAGAGCATGGGAGGGGGCTCCAGTTCATACAGACCAGCGTGGAGGAGAGCATGGGAGGGGAGGGGGCTCCAGTTCATACAGACCAGCGTGGAGGAGAGCATGGGAGGGGAGGGGGCTCCAGTTCATACAGACCAGCATAGAGGGGAAGGCTTCTCTGTACCATTGTATGTATAATGTAACATGTACAAGTTCAACTTATCAATAGGGGGGCTGTACTGTGAATTATACTGGTTAGAGTAAGGGGGGGAATTGGATTTTAAAATCTTAGCTACTTATCGTTTAAAAATATAATAATAATAATACTACATACATACATACACACATAATACCATGCAGCTGATTGTTTCAGGGTTCAATCCAGAGTGTGCGTGCTGGTCAGTACAGAAACTGTGAAATTGTTAACTTGCAGGTATGCTGAATACGTTCTTTCTTTCTCATACAAGAACTAAGAGATACACCTGCTTCATGAACACATCCCCAGAATGTAGTTAGGGCTGCTGTAGCTCTTCTAAAATGGAAAGGGTTCACAGAATGAAGCTGACAGATTACAAGATCCTAGACTGAGATCAGTGTAAATACAGGGAAGCAGTGTGCAGTGTGCAATGTGCTTGTATTTAAAGCACTGGCATCTCATTTCAATGCTGTGCCACAGATGTTTCATGTTCTTTCATAGACTATCATTATTCTTGAGTATGACACCACCACCCTTGGATCGTGATCTCCAATTCAAGTCAGACACACCAATCGTAAGCACTTTATTATTAACTGAATGAGAGCACTGTTATTATGGCTCTGACGTACTAGAAATCCAGATAGAATGAATAGGAAATGAGGTGTCTGATTGCAGCTTGATAAGAGAGATAAGAAAATTAATTTTAAATGATTGCATATAGACTCTCTCCCAACACCTGGGTGAGTGTTTGTCATCCAACCAATATGCCAAGTGACTGGGTTTTAATGCTCGTCAAGATAAAGGTTGTCCCCCCCCCCCTAACGTCTAATCACTCCTTTAGTTGAAAGAATGGAGGAGTATACATATTTGGATACCAATTTTAAGTGTCATTCTTTTTGACAATTGATACAGGCCTGTCACAGAATTTGGATCTGGTAATTATTTTGGTGCAAGAGAACTGCTTACGGTAAAATATCGATTAGTGCTATCTGTGAATCTAGAGTTCTCTGATCAGCTAAGAGGGGCCTAGTTATTTATAATGCAGAAACTGGATTAGTCAGTCCAGTTGACACAATATCTGAATCGGTCGCTTCATTTCAACCCCTGGCTGAGGACAATGGGTCGTGTCAGTTGAGGATTCTGCCCGGAATTCCTCACAAATCAAAGCATTTTCTCTCTTTGAAGACACTTTCTCTCAAGCGCTCTTGTGTTCAAATGCTTTGTCTGTCATATCGAGGGAGCTAAAACCGAAGGCTTCATTATAAAATTCTTTAGAATATGTTGGACAAAACTTCAGAAAACAACACGCTTTAAAACTTGCCGTGTTTGTCCTTCCAGATTGAAAACACAGCATATGAAGCATAATTACACTCGTTTTTAACCCACAAAAACAAACACCTATGTCTGTGTGCACTGGGCATAGGGGAGGAGTTTGAAAAGTGCAGCACTCCCTCTCTTCTACTCAGCTATTATATTACAGACAAGCTACATTGTCATGCAAGGGGTTGCCTTTAAATTTAACATAAAACAGCTTTGCCTTTCAGCGTTGCATATCCTGGCATTAAAACCATAATGCATGTGGCTTAAATGTGGGGCTCAACAAAATATGTACTGTAATACAAAATATATAAGACCGACAACTTCTAGATTGAACCCTGTTGCTCATGATCATACCTGTACCTGCTGTTTTTAATATATATAAATTCCCGTTTCCTTACACAGCGTTTAGGGGTCGCACTTTACATTACAGGCCATTACGTAACCGTGGATAATAGCTTCTGCTTTTACCTGCTAGCTATTGGTGGATTAGTGTGTAACCGCTGGGCATGTCTGTAGCCACAGTGTTACCATGGTAATGTCATCAGGTACCGCGATGTGTTTCATAGAAATGCTCTTCTAGGAGTAATAGCACAGCTGCTGCAGTTATTGAATGCCTGCTCATGTTCTTTATTCTAAATTGCTACAGCTTTACCTTATTTTTGGAGGAAAAAAATTAAGATACAAAGGCCAACTGTGAAACACCCCGTATAAAAAAAAATCAACACCAAATTATTTACATACTAAAAGTAGTGAAGTTCTTATGAATCCTCCTGTTAAGGAATTCAAATCAAAGACACGACTACATTCCATAAACTAACAAGCGGACGAGGGAGTGATGATGGATCGTGTGGCATTTGTATCCCAGTGCGGTCAGAAGGGGTTTCTATGCTGCCAGGAGATTAAAAGGAAACACTACATAAATAAAAGCCTGGTTTGTCATTATATTCCAGTGGCTCTATAATGCATGCTTTGATTACTGTCCTGGTGCACAGGATTATTAATGATCACAGAAGTGCTGAGTGATCCCATTGGCAGGCCCCACTAGTCTAAGAAACCTAATACAATAACAAATGAAAAAGCTTTGCCTATTGATAGCTTTATTCTGACACTATAGAGTGTGGGACTTTGTTTCCTTGATAGCTCGAATGGAGTCCTCCAAGGTTTTGCACTGCTTGAATATGATCAGGGTATACAGCAGAATATAACCCCTTTCACACTGGCACTCCTACCCGGGTCCAGACCTGGGTTCTGGCTAACCGGGTCACAATTCTGCGTAGTGTGAAACCACGCACCTGGGTCGGTTAACCCGGGTCACAGCGACCCACCTCAGGATGTGGGTCGACACGCTTTGACCCGGGTTGAGCGAGACAAAATGCTTGACGGCCGTTCATGAGCCGATGCAATAACAAACAGCCACACCTGCGTGAAGGTTTCACTTCCACAAAGAACATTTCTGTTTATTCTGTTTAGCCATATTTTTTTTGCTTGAGACACAGCATGAGCCAGACTACAGCAGGGATGAAGTCACATTTGCTCTAATCAACATTTGGACCGATGGTTCAATCCAGAGAAGCTTGGATGGAAGCACCTGTAACAAGCTGCTTCCGGGGCATCGATACGCGCATTGTGTACTTGTGTCTGTCACCCAGGTCAACCCAGCTTTATCAAAAGCAGTGTGAAATTGCGTAGCCAGTAGATCATGCCAGTGTGAAAGGGGCTTTAGATGCATCTTTACCAGTGAATACCACACAGTGAGCCGGACCGTAAAGTCAACTTCAAAATCCTTAAAGGCACACATACTGAGCTTTTGGTAACAGTCTAAATAAAAAGTAAATGGGCACTTTTTTTCCCCCTACCAAATTTCTGGCAAAATAGCATAAAAATAAGACTGCTTCAATTACAGTATACCACTGATACAGACATGTGGATTGAAAGGGTCGCATACATATATATGTGCAGCTTTAGGGCACAAGTTTACTTACCCCAATGGAAATTTATAATTTCCAGGAATTTCTCGAAAACAAAGCATTATAGGAAAAATCTTTTGTAGCAAAAGTTTTGCTTTTGTGGATGACGTAATATCATTCTATGGGGCTCACTTTCCTCTAACGGCACAGGAAACTTCCAATACATGGTAAAATGAATTCCATAGCATACCAAATGATATTAGCCAATCATCTGAAACCCTCCGCTACAAAATTTGGTTTAAAGCGCAACTGGACGTTCCAACACAACAACGAACCAAAACTCACATCAAAATCTACTTCAGAATGGTTAAAGAAGAATAAAATCAAGTCAAAGTCCCGATCTAAATCCGATTGAGAATCTTTGGTATGAGTTGAAGAAGGCTGTGCACAAGAGAAGTCCTCAGAATTTGAATGAACTGGAACAATTCTGCGTTGAAGAATGGTCAAAAATTACTAAAGAATTGTGCCAAAAGCTCATTGACAAATATCCTAATAGTTTAAAAGAGGTTATTATTGCTAAAGGTGCCTCAACTAGCTATTAATTTCATTTTCCTTGTCAGGGTATGAATACTTTTGAATTAGCATTTTTAGAGTTTTGCAAAAAACAAATTGCAGAAATAAATAAAGTGTAGACATCTATTTCTTGTAACTTTTTCCTCATCCACAAAAGCAAAACGTTTGCTACAAAAGATTTTTCCTAAAATTCTTTGTTTTTGAGAAATATACTGGTACATATGAATGAGCAAGATAAGTGTATAGTATAAAGGGCACTACATATATATCCCACCAGATCCACGTTTATTCTTAAAAGGAAACAAACATATATAGACCCTCCTATAATCAAAAATCATAAATGACCCAAAACTACCAGAGCCAAAAATAAAAATGAAACTAACTGCTGAGATCCACTGTAATGCAATGTCCTTATCACAACTGTGTTGCCTGCAAATAAATTAATAAGCAAGTCCTCTAAACAGGACTCCTTTCTGATGAGGGGTGGCTGTGCATCCTTTCTACTCTGGACTGCAATACTGGAACCGCCTGGCTGCTTTACTCAGCTATTCCACTGCAGTTTGAATGTGCTGATGCTTGCTAACGGAACAGCCCTAGATACACAGCTAGTTAATGCACACTGCTTACTGAGTGCATCACAAAACGAGTACATAGAAAGATGTGAGGTGTCCCTGTTACAAGGTGTGGATTGATTGGGTTTCCTAAAGGACAGCTTAAAGTTAATAACTGAAAGCACACCCATTGTACAGGTAGGGTTCAGTACTACAGTGGGGTCCCAGCTGTGTATTCAGTAGTACTGTTTAACAGAAGGCATGTTTACATTAGCAGGACAAGATTGCATGTGAAATAAAAGCGGAAAAGCTCTGGGTGGGTGGGTGGATGTTGACGATTGCTTCATTCCAAACATACATACACTGTAAACATTTTAGTGTGATTCCTATTAGTTGCATTACAAACACATCTTCTTAGTTACAAAGCGACGTTTCGAATCGTATGGGGTGGCAGCGTTTTTAGAATTTTCTTTGGCAATAGTGGTTTTCATTAGGCCAATAAAAAGTAAGGAATAAGCACAGGAGTGTCTTTTTTTTTTTCTTTTTTTTAGGCAAGTCATGTCCCTGTTAGAGCAGTTTAACTAATGCTGAGATGTGCAAATCCCATAAGTTTAACATCGTCTGGAATTTCAGAGACTTCAACTCCAGAGGCCTATGGATACAAGAGAAAAAAAACAAAAAAGTGCTTAGTACTGACTTGATTTTCGAGTGCTCAATTATTTTACCCCAGATTTTCTCCCCAATTTAGAATAATCAATTATTTTTCCCCTCACAGAAATTCCCCACACAGCTGGGGAGAACTGAAGGTTCAGTGGGAGTCCTCCGATCCCACGACCAAGCCAGCTTCCTCTTTTACACCCAGGAACTCGAGAGCGGATGTCAGAGAGCTACCGCCCTCTGGAGGACAAAGACCAGCCGTGCAGGTGTCCGTCTGAGCTCACTAGGCAGCTCCTAACTCACAGGCGTGGCAGAGCCAATGTGACACTCCCTTTTACTCCAACTGCACACCATGTGGCCAACCTTTACCAGGGGAGACTCTCAGGGACCCCTGCACTCCCCTGAATGTATTACTCACCCTGCACACCATACAGCCATGCCTTTACCAGGGGAGCCACTGGGGGACCCCTTTGTACTGATTTGACACGGAACATTTGTGCTTCTACAGGCACACAAAAACAGATACACTAACACTACCCCAGGAACAGTGAAGACCAAAATAAATACTCTAGCAGTGCATGAGTCACAAGATTTTGTTTGCTCTTCAAAACTAAACACCAAAAATGAAGAAAGCTACACAGTGTATGAGCCCTCTTAATGGGATGCTTATTTCTCCAGTCAGTCTTGGGGTAGAAGGAACACGTGCCTGTTTTGTCCACTTACCAGTTTAAAAGTGACTGATCGCGTTGTCTGTGGCTCATCAACAATTTTCTGCAAATTAGCAGCAACTGAAACGAAAGAGGACGTTATCTTTATCCAATATTCACTAAAATGACTCCAGGTCTTCAAACGATCAATGCCTAATTTGAATTGTTTTCATTCAAGTTTAAGAAACTATAATGGTTACCAAACTTGCCCCAACAACATTATTCTGTAGGGTGTTGTCTGAAGACACCACCCTAAAGCTGAGGGAACATGAAGCCACTTTGTGGCTTGGAACTTGGTTTCAGGAGACTAGGTTTCAAGCCACTGCATGGCACACCAGGGGAGACTTGGGGTTTGATGCAGCAAAGTTGCCTCAAACTAGGTCTCCTGGAACCAGGTTTCAAGTCACCATTCCTGAAGTGGCTTTGTGTTCCCTCAGCTTAAGACCTTTCAGTATGAGTGTGCAATCGGGGATAATCTGAAGAAGAAATGTAATTATTTTTTAATACATTACATTCAAGAATAAGGGAAGCACAGACAAATAGCATTCAATAAACCCTTTTTATCAGAAACGTCCAATAATCTCTGAATACCCAAGTGAGGTAAAGAACACCCCTGTACCCCACAAACACAATCCCACTCAGTTTCTACTCAACTTCTGCTCTGCCAGCCTGTATTTCTACATTGAACAACAAACTGTTGATTTGCAAAACGTTAAGTAACCAATACGGTTTGGTAATTCAAGCCCCACTGTGTACAGCTAGTAACGCAGAGCTGCTGCTGTGATATCTTTGTCCAGGTACACATTGTGCATCTTCTGAGTTCACCCACCTATTACTACATCTCTTCCATCCACCAGCCCGGCAGAAACCAGCTCTTGGGAAACTCCATCAGCGGTATCTGAAGAGAATCGCAATCATTTTCATTATTATTTATTGTTCTTATTACTTTGTAATTTTGACTACTCTTGTGATTGCATTCTTCTTTCTGTTTGAAGCAACATGTAAAGCGCTTTGAGATGCTACTGTGACATGAAAGACACTTTATAAAATTAACTAAATTGAAGTTACCTCTCCCAGGCATGAATTCAAATCGAATGTCATTCAGCTCCTTCTTTAAATTCCTGTAAGACATGAGAGTGACAAGTGAGTTCAGTGCTGCTCTGTTTAGAGAGGAGATACATAATACCAAGGAGAGAGATGAGGTGATGAGGTGCTGGTGATGAGGTGCTCAGCCAATGAGAGAGACAGGTGAGAGTGCTGCTCTGTGATGAGGTGCTCAGCCAATGAGAGAGACAGGTGAGGGTGCTGCTCTGTGATGAGGTGCTCAGCCAATGAGAGAGACAGGTGAGAGTGCTGCTCTGTGATGAGGTGATGTGCACTGCCAATGAGAGAGGCAGGTGAGGGTGCTGCTCTGTGATGAGGTGCACTGCCAATGAGAGAGACAGGTGAGAGTGCTGCTCTGTGATGAGGTGCTCAGCCAATGAGAGAGACAGGTGAGGGTGCTGCTCTGTGATGAGGTGATGTGCACTGCCAATGAGAGAGACAGGTGAGAGTGCTGCTCTGTGATGAGGTGCTCAGCCAATGAGAGAGACAGGTGAGGGTGCTGCTCTGTGATGAGGTGATGTGCACTGCCAATGAGAGAGACAGGTGAGAGTGCTGCTCTGTGATGAGGTGAGGTGCACTGCCAATGAGAGAGACAGGTGAGAGTGCTGCTCTGTGATGAGGTGCTCAGCCAATGAGAATGACAGGTGAGAGTGCTGCTCTGTGATGAGGTGATGTGCACTGCCAATGAGAGAGACAGGTGAGAGTGCTGCTCTGTGATGAGGTGATGTGCACTGCCAATCAGCTTGTAGCAGTAAGACTTGCACAGAGTGCCTCCAGACACCAGTGCTATTTTGCTTCATAAAGTTATTATTATTATTATTATTAAATGAAACCTGCTGAATAATGTTACGTTAACATATTGAATTACATACATAAAATACTGTACTACTATTATGGTGTCTGGTAGATGTTTGCAAAATTGCATAATTTTGTAGTTTCTTTGAGTCAATAAAATTATGTTAAATTATGTTCATAGTTTTTTTTTTTTTTTTAATTAATGTCTCAATACTAAAATTCTAGGTGATGCAAAACTTTTGGCCAGTAATATATACATACATTATATATATATATTACTGGAGCACAAAAGGCAGGTCCTCATTCAGTCCTGATTTCATTCAGCAATGTAGTTTATTTATTTATTCTACAAGCCACCTTTATACAGGTCAGAACAGCTGAGAAATAGTATTGGTGCTGCCAAAACAAAATGTGCTATTGCTGCCCTCTGGTGGTAAACAAAAGTATAAACTGTCAAACCGTGACATTCCATCTAGATCAGTAGTGGCCAATACACCAAACACTGTGCTGTAGAGGAAATGTAATGCAAGCCCATTTGAAACTTACCTTAACCTCAATACCAGACTGATGGGTGATTGCGTAGCATCGTATGCTGGGGCAGGAGAGGGAGCAGCAGGGTGCACCTGTGAAAGGGAACAGACTTGATGAAAAAAGCCATCAAGGGAAGCAGCTTTATTTGTTTCTATAACCAGCACTCCGAAAACAGTTTTGGGGTCATTGAGTAATTTACTCTCCAATTCAGACACTATGTGAGTGAAATGCACACTCCCTTGCAGTCATGAGTGCTTTCAATACGGTACATACTTCAATGCTAACTTACAGGCTATGCATGAACTACAGCCTTGCATTTTATTTGCTTTATTAACCACAAGCACCATGGCTGAGAAGCAAATCCACACAGAAACAGAATGCTGCAGCTGGAATATACTTAACAAAAAGCCTTGCTATAGCGATATGAAGCATCATGACTCTCCAAACACAGAAAGCTGTATTTATTATATAGATTTACCTTCCAAAAATTTGGTTGACAGATATGTAAATTGGTAGCTTAGGTTGAGGGGGCTAAGACAGCGCAGAGAAATCCAGAATCCAAACGCGTATTCACCAATCACAAACACGCATTGCAAGTGAGTGGATTAAACCATACGCTTAAAAAAAAAAAAAAGCTGTACTGAAAACCTGGACTTACTGGTTCCGTGTTTCTGCCCATTCCCAGGCCAGCTACAATGAGCTATCCCAGCATTCCTATGATCCATTCTCTAGCTACCGCATGCAGTACATTCACAACTGACCACTGAGAGGCCGGGAACCAGCATAGTACAAGAAGATTGATAAGATGTGGGCTTAAGCTGTTTTGCAGAATTGCTGTGCGTGTTCTTTACGCATTCCATTTAAATATCATGCGTGGTCAAAGAAAAGGGCTTGTAACCAGGAGGTCCCCGGTTCAAATCCCGGCTCACTCACTGACTCGCTGTGTGACCCAGAGCAAGTCACTTAACCTCCTGCATAGTTCACACACCCTAGTCTCTGTAAGTCGTCTTGGATAAAGGTGTCTGCTAAATAAACAAATAATAATTCGTATTGTTTCAATGCGTAAAACATCCAGTACACAGCTTATCTGGAGCGCTGCATAACTGCGTACCTTCGGTTGGGCTTCATTAACTGCAAGTTTAAGCAGTAATAAGACATGATTTAGAAACCTTGGCGGTGGTCTCTTTTTTACTTTTATCTTTTAAAATCTTGCTTGCTTGCTTGTTTGTTTTTTACTGCCTAATACAAGACATTCCTTTTAATTTCTCCAATCAAACTGCTCCTTGCTGGGTTACTCTTCCTCCACAGCCTGCCCCTCATTGTCACCACTTACGGAAGCACATGGATCGTCAGGGTGACGGGAGCACATGGATCGTCAGGGTGACGGGAGCACATGGATCGTCAGGGTGACGGGAGCACATGGATCGTCAGGGTGACGGGAGCACATGGATCGTCAGGGTGACGGGAGCACATGGATCGTCAGGGTGACGGGAGCACATGGATCGTCAGGGTGACGGGAGCACATGGATCGTCAGGGTGACGGGAGCACATGGATCGTCAGGGTGACGGGAGCACATGGATCGTCAGGGTGACGGGAGCACATGGATCGTCAGGGTGACGGGAGCACATGGATCGTCAGGGTGACGGGAGCACATGGATCGTCAGGGTGACCGGAGCACATGGATCGTCAGGGTGACGGAAGCACATGGATCGTCAGGGTTACGGGAGCACATGGATCGTCAGGGTTACGGGAGCACATGGATCGTCAGGGTTACGGGAGCACATGGATCGTCAGGGTTACGGGAGCACATGGACTCGCTTCCAATTCAACTCCATGTTAGTGAAGTTACCTGCTGTATCACATCACTTCTTACAGGCAAACTGACTTATTTAAAAAAGGTCTGGGGTCTTATGCAGCAATAAACATCTTTAAGCAGCGTCTTGCTGAGCAGTTTGGCAGCATACTCATTAAAGCCAATCTTTAGCATTCAGACCCTCCACACAGTGGAAAGATTATTTTTGACTAACAGTCTCTATGCAGTACGGCAGGTCTATTTTCAGCTTGACATTCGTAGATTTTAGTTAATAAAATAATAAAGTGTTGATGGGTCCTGGGTGTCCTCACGCAGCCACCTGTCAGCAGCAGTGAGCTAAACGAACAGGAAACTGCACCTGAGGAGCAGCTGCCTGGCCTGGTGTGGGGGCTGCAGTCTGGGCAGCAGGTGGAGCGTTGGCTGGGAGGGCCTGTGCAGCGGCCTGGACTGAAGGCTGAGGTAGTTGGGCCGGCCCTTGCCCTGAAGGCTGAAGGTGACTACTTGTAGGCTCTGTTGGTGGAAAGTCCTAGAAACAAAAAAAAAATGATGCAAGGAGACGTATGCCATTTTACCGGATATTGGTCTACAAACCAGCTGTACTAGGAAACAGTCAAATTCAGACATTAAATGCAATTTTTTAGGAAGAACAATACAGCAACTGTACCATCTTATACAAAGAAATACAGTATGTTTAATTAACAAATTATTTTTCTGACTCACCACTGAGTTTTGTGAACCCTCTTTCACTCTGGGTGACTGAAAAATAGGAAGAAAAAGAAAAAAAAAGGTTATTATTCCAGCTGAAACTCTGCTGTGGTGGTTTACAGAGAAGTAAATTAGTGTTGAACTGCACAGGGTTCCTACAGGCTTGGATTAGTGTTGAACTGCACAGGGTTCCTACAGGCTTGGATTAGTGTTGAACTCCACAGGGTTCCTAAAGGCCTGGATTAGTGTTGAACTACACAGGGTTCCTACAGGCTTGGATTAGTGTTGAACTGCACAGGGTTCCTACAGCTAAAGAGGCTTGGATTAGTGTTGAACTGCACAGGGTTCCTACAGGCTTCGATTAGTGTTGAACTGCACAGGGTTCCTACAGGCTTGGATTAGTGTTGAACTGCACAGGGTTCCTAAAGGCCTGGATTAGTGTTGAACTGCACAGGGTTCCTACAGGCTTGGATTAGTGTTAAACTGCACAGGGTTCCTACAGGCTTGGATTAGTGTTAAACTGCACAGGATTCTTACAGGCTTGGATTAGTGTTGAACTGCACAGGGTTCCTACAGGCTTGGATTAGTGTTGAACTGCACAGGGTTCCTACAGGCTTCGATTAGTGTTGAACTGCACAGGGTTCCTACAGGCTTGGATTAGTGTTAAACTGCACAGGAGTCTTACAGGCTTGGATTAGTGTTGAACTGCACAGGGTTCCTACAGGCTTCGATTAGTGTTGAACTGCACAGGATTCTTACAGGCTTGGATTAGTGTTAAACTGCACAGGATTCCTACAGGCTTGGATTAGTGTTGAACTGCACAGGGTTCCTAAAGGCTTCAATTAGTGTTGAACTGCACAGGGTTCCTACAGGCTTGGATTAGTGTTGAACTGCACAGGGTTCCTACAGGCTTCGATTAGTGTTGAACTGCACACGGTTCCAACAGGCCTGGATTAGTGTTGAACTGCACGGGGTTCCTACAGGCTTGGATTAGTGTTAAACTGCACAGGATTCCTACAGGCTTGGATTAGTGTTGAACTGCACAGGATTCTTACAGGCTTGGATTAGTGTTAAACTGCACAGGATTCCTACAGGCTTGGATTAGTGTTGAACTGCACATGGTTCCTAAAGGCTTCAATTAGTGTTGAACTGCACAGGGTTCCTACAGGCTTGGATTAGTGTTAAACTGCACAGGATTCCTACAGGCTTGGATTAGTGTTGAACTGCACAGGGTTCCTACAGGCTTGGATTAGTGTTGAACTGCACAGGGTTCCTACAGCTAGAGAAGCTTGGTTCCAATAATGTTAAAACAATGCACAATAGATTGTGTGTTCTTCCTTTACAAGGTGTGTTTCTAATATACATATCTCACAGTCAAGAAAATAATCAAAAAGGTAGGTCAGTATCAAATGCATGACGTGAATTCAACATGTGTGTCACAAATGCCCTGTACAATTCTAGCCAATGTGGGTGAGCCGTTCACTAGCCTGTTGTCGGGGCTGCAGCCTGGGTAGAGGGTGAAGCATTGACTGGGTTGGGTTGGGCATGTAGAGGACTGGGCTGCATGCCTGGGAATATTTGCCTTCCGCAGACGATAGAAACACATTTAGTAAAATTGGTCTGAGATGCCAGCAAAGATGGCTGTTGTATACAGTGTTACTCAATGTCTAAGAAATGTTCTGTCACAAAGTGTAAACATTACAGTCCCAAGCCCCTTAGCATGAACCCCCTGGCCTGAGAGCCTGTTAAACCAGAGAGGATGTGACGGGGCAGAGATCCAAAGGAACAGGCTTGGTATTTGTTCTGCAGATGAAGGCAAGTCATCTTCATCTGTTCAAGTAAGGGGATGTCTGTAAGGAGTGCTTGTGCCTAATGCAGTGCTACAATCATCTCACAGTCAATGACTATAAAAGGGTAAAGGAAAAAGCAGACTCTTCATTGAAGCTTATTTTAAACTGAAGATGCTGAAAGGTAATGTCAGCTGTTATAAAGAATCATTAGACTAATTCATCAACCTGCATGGGACATTTACAGGGCTTTAACAGTACAGTGCATTTCAACGTAAAACAGAACATTAAATATGTGGGCTAAAGTGTGTTCATTGATCAACCATGTTTGTAACTTTGCTAAAGTGTGTTCATTGATCAGCAATGTTTGTAACTTTTGCAGAATTAATATCCTTTTTAAAGATTTTAAACATTTTAAAGATTTAAAAGAGCTACAGGGCTTGGACAAATAATTGGAAACAATGGTGTTATGTAGCACAAACTTGGGACTGTATTACCAGGGTGGCCAACCCTGGTCCTGGAGAGCCGCAGGGTCTTCTGGTTTACGCTCCACCTGAGTTCAACGCAGACTTTCCCAGGTCTTTAGCCACTGATGATTTAAAGATACCTGCAGGACTGTGGCTCTCCAGGACCATGGTTGCCCCCCTGTATTACATGACCGATTCATTTGTTCTGCACATGGCACTGCCAGCATCACCTAGTCTTCTGTAACACAGCAGCATCTCTGGGATGCATATCATTTTCAGTTGTTTCTCAAAAAGGATGACTGTGCATTTCTGGGAGAACAGATTTTGCTGCAGATTTCCAGCCCTTCCCTGAAGAATCTGATTACTGAACAGTATTAGCAGTAACTGAATAATGGTCTTGGATCCGAGTCTATAAAACTGTGATGCGGGTTATGCATATTAATTTCCTGTTGGGCATCATTTGTAGTGAAAAGTGATGTTAAGGACTTATAAATAGCAGCAGATGCCCAGGTTGCATTCTCCTGATTACTTGCTAGGCTCAGAAAGGCAGTTAGTGAATCCCTGGCAGTAGAGTGCATATACAAATCTACAATGATAGTAAATACAGATGGCCTCCAGGAACGCCCCCCGCTCAACACAAACTTTAAACGGGTTGCTGTTTATGCTTCGGGGAACGAGTGAGCTTTCATCACAAGCTGATTTGGTTTTCGCTGTACTTTACACAGACAGGTTTGTATTTAGTAACAGAATCATACTTAAAGTGGTGGTTACTCTTCAGCTAGCAATATGAAACCAGTGTCCTCACACTGGGGAAAGCTGAGCGTGTGAACCGCATTGCTCGCTTTGTGCTGTAGAACAGTGCGCTGAAAATAATTCGCCGAAATTAACATTTAATAATAATAATAATAATAATAATAATAATAATAATAATAATAATAATAATATATTAAGACTTATCCTGGGGTCCTATAAATGTAACGAATAAAAAACAGGACAGTTTTTTTTGTTGCAGGAGTGATGAAGTTAAACATCTGGTCCTTGTACGTTCTTTAGAAAAGCTCATTTCTAACAATCAAAACAATCTAAACAAGAAGGTGCGGAGATGAAACATCTGCTCAGCTACTTCAAACTCCATTTATTTTCTAGCGATATCTACTTTTGAATGTGTGAAAGATTAGAGGAAATCTAAAGTTACAAAAACGAAGAAATCAGTTTTCCTTTTTAAGAGCGATTGAAATGTCCAGTAACCCCTTGCCCAGATAAACCCCTTCTGGCTGCACCCCCCTTTGCTCTCACTCCAAATGGAGCCCGTTCCTTGTTAAGGGAATGCCATCTGTATTTGTAAAACACAACGACCCTTTGTGGAGGCTGCTCGTGGGGCAGTGAAAACCGGACTTGGCGCTTAGTGCCGCTTACTGCCTTTGGCTGCTGGTCCTTTAAAAGAAGTGGGGGGGGGGATAGATACAAGACTTTAAAACAATCTGTAGCATAGAGCATTTGCTCAATAACATTTCACAAAATATGAATCCATATTTGGTACAGCTTCTACTGCATTTCTTTTTCTCTTTTATTTTTTGATTTATAATAATTTAGAAGTCATGGTACAGTCTGTGAGCTTCCCTGGAGAGTTACCCCTTGATAAAGAGTAAATATATTTATAATTAATGACCTCTGTATAATACAAGAGTCCAGCACTCCGACGACTTCTCCAGTGCTGAAATTTAAATCATCTTTCCCTAGATTTGCTTTTGAGTTATATTCACTGCAGATTGGGGACTGCTAATTGCAGCCCAGTCTCATTCATGAGAGACCTCATCTACTGGAGGGAGTCATTTACTGTACAATCCACATAGCCCAGTCTCATTTACTGTACAATCCACATAGCCCAGTCTCATTTACTGTACAATCCACACAGCCCAGTCTCATTTACTGTACAATCCACATAGCCCAGTCTCATTTACTGTAGAATCCACATAGCCCAGTCTCATTTACTGTACAATCCACATAGCCCAGTCTCATTTACTGTACAATCCACACAGCCCAGTCTCATTTACTGTACAATCCACATAGCCCAGTCTCATTTACTGTAGAATCCACATAGCCCAGTCTCATTTACTGTACAATCCACATAGCCCAGTCTCATTTACTGTACAATCCACACAGCCCAGTCTCATTTACTGTACAATCCACATAGCCCAGTCTCATTTACTGTAGAATCCACATAGCCCAGTCTCATTTACTGTACAATCCACATAGCCCAGTCTCATTTACTGTACAATCCACATAGCCCAGTCTCATTTACTGTACAATCCACATAGCCCAGTCTCATTTACTGTACAATCCACATAGCCCAGTCTCATTTACTGTACAATCCACATAGCCCAGTCTCATTTTCTGTACAATCCACATAGCCCAGTCTCATTTACTGTAGAATCCACATAGCCCAGTCTCATTTACTGTACAATCCACATAGCCCAGTCTCATTTTCTGTACAATCCACATAGCCCAGTCACTTTTACTGTACAATCCACATAGCCAGCAGTGATTATAGCTCAAAGGCCAGTTAGAGACAATCACACAAATGATTAAATAGAAGAGGAAGAGATTTCAGAACCACAGAGTTTTTGAAGATATTATTCTTCACTTCATGTCTCTTGCTCTGCACTGCTTCTTGGCTTCAAGGTCAATCTAAAGCCTTTAACATACTAAGGCGTTTCTTTATCAGAAGGATAACTTGACATCCAGCCTCCTCAGGATGGTCTGGCTCCTGAGACTCACAATACCTCAAGCCTGCCTTCTCTGTGGATGCTCAGCGCTGGATACTGGACATGCTTTCTCCACACTCACCCTTAACTGTGCGACGGCAGCTTTCCCCTCCTCACTCTCCTCGTCCAGCTCGTCATCACTCCACTCCCACTCCCCGTCCTCCGTCTTGTGAAGCCGCCCACTGGAGCCTGGCACCCTCCGCACCTTCACAAAGGAAATGAAGGGAATCAAATACAGTAGGGTGTGATCCCCTGGAAATATATCTGAATCTGCCCACGAATCACCAAGTGCTCCGATTGGCTTGGACCAAAGCACAAATAAAATGTGCAATGCCGTCTCAGACATCCCAAAGCTATGCTTTTAATATGGTAAACATGTGCAATGCCGTCTCGGACATCCCAAAGCTATGCTTTTAATATGGTAAACATGTGCAATGCCATCTCGAACATCCCAAAGCTATGCTTTTAATATGGTACACTTTTATAAGGGGTGAGAGGGTCACACGTTATTGCAGCTGTTGTTAATGGTAATAGTAAAGAAGTCCAATACACACCAAACCTTCTATTATGTTCTTTTCTGCTTTAACCCTTTACAAGAACCCGTTTGAAGAAGCGCTCAATTCTACTACAAGAACCTGTTTGAAGAAGCGCTCAATTCTATTACAAGAAGAACCTGTTTGAAGAAGCGCTCAATTCTATTACAAGAACCTGTTTGAAGAAGCGCTCAATTCTATTACAAGAAGAACCTGTTTGAACAAGCGCTCAATTCTATTACAAGAACCCGTTTGAACAAGCGTTCAATTCTATTACAAGAACCCGTTTGAAGAAGCGCTCAATTCTATTACAAGAAGAACCCATTTGAACAAGCGCTCAATTCTATTACAAGAACCCGTTTGAAGAAGCGCTCAATTCTATTACAAGAACCCGTTTGAAGAAGCGCTCAATTCTATTACAAGAAGAACCCGTTTGAACAAGCGCTCAATTCTATTACAAGAACCCGTTTGAAGAAGCGCTCAATTCTATTACAAGAACCCGTTTGAAGAAGCGCTCAATTCTATTACAAGAAGAACCCGTTTGAACAAGCGCTCAATTCTATTACAAGAACCTGTTTGAAGAAGTGCTCAATTCTATTACAAAACCTGTTTGAAGAAGCGCTCAATTCTATTACAAGAAGAACCTGTTTGAAGAAGCGCTCAATTCTATTACAAGAACCTGTTTGAAGAAGCGCTCAATTCTATTACAAGAACCCGTTTGAAGAAGCACTCAATTCTATTACAAGAACCTGTTTGAACAAGCGCTCAATTCTATTACAAGAAGAACCTGTTTGAACAAGCGCTCAATTCTATTACAAGAACCCGTTTGAACAAGCGTTCAATTCTATTACAAGAACCCGTTTGAAGAAGCGCTCAATTCTATTACAAGAAGAACCCATTTGAACAAGCGCTCAATTCTATTACGAGAACCCGTTTGAAGAAGCGCTCAATTCTATTACAAGAACCCGTTTGAAGAAGCGCTCAATTCTATTACAAGAAGAACCCGTTTGAACAAGCGCTCAATTCTATTACAAGAACCCGTTTGAACAAGCGCTCAATTCTATTACAAGAACCCGTTTGAAGAAGCGCTCAATTCTATTACAAGAAGAACCCGTTTGAACAAGCGCTCAATTCTATTACAAGAACCTGTTTGAAGAAGTGCTCAATTCTATTACAAAACCTGTTTGAAGAAGCGCTCAATTCTATTACAAGAAGAACCTGTTTGAAGAAGCGCTCAATTCTATTACAAGAACCTGTTTGAAGAAGCGCTCAATTCTATTACAAGAACCCGTTTGAAGAAGCACTCAATTCTATTACAAGAACCTGTTTGAACAAGCGCTCAATTCTATTACAAGAAGAACCCGTTTGAACAAGCGCTCAATTCTATTACAAGAAGAACCTGTTTGAACAAGCGCTCAATTCTATTACAAGAACCTGTTTGAACAAGCGCTCAATTCTATTACAAGAAGAACCTGTTTGAAGAAGCGCTCAATTCTATTACAAGAACCTGTTTGAACAAGCGCTCAATTCTATTACAAGAAGAACCCGTTTGAACAAGCGCTCAATTCTATTACAAGAAGAACCTGTTTGAAGAAGTGCTCAATTCTAGTACAAAACCTGTTTGAAGAAGCGCTCAATTCTATTACAAGAAGAACCTGTTTGAAGAAGCGCTCAATTCTATTACAAGAACCTGTTTGAAGAAGCGCTCAATTCTATTACAAGAACCCGTTTGAAGAAGCACTCAATTCTATTACAAGAACCTGTTTGAACAAGCGCTCAATTCTATTACAAGAAGAACCTGTTTGAACAAGCGCTCAATTCTATTACAAGAACCCGTTTGAACAAGCGTTCAATTCTATTACAAGAACCCGTTTGAAGAAGCGCTCAATTCTATTACAAGAAGAACCCATTTGAACAAGCGCTCAATTCTATTACAAGAACCCGTTTGAAGAAGCGCTCAATTCTATTACAAGAACCCGTTTGAAGAAGCGCTCAATTCTATTACAAGAAGAACCCGTTTGAACAAGCGCTCAATTCTATTACAAGAACCCGTTTGAACAAGCGCTCAATTCTATTACAAGAACCCGTTTGAAGAAGCGCTCAATTCTATTACAAGAAGAACCCGTTTGAACAAGCGCTCAATTCTATTACAAGAACCTGTTTGAAGAAGTGCTCAATTCTATTACAAAACCTGTTTGAAGAAGCGCTCAATTCTATTACAAGAAGAACCTGTTTGAAGAAGCGCTCAATTCTATTACAAGAACCTGTTTGAAGAAGCGCTCAATTCTATTACAAGAACCCGTTTGAAGAAGCACTCAATTCTATTACAAGAACCTGTTTGAACAAGCGCTCAATTCTATTACAAGAAGAACCCGTTTGAACAAGCGCTCAATTCTATTACAAGAAGAACCTGTTTGAACAAGCGCTCAATTCTATTACAAGAACCTGTTTGAACAAGCGCTCAATTCTATTACAAGAAGAACCTGTTTGAAGAAGCGCTCAATTCTATTACAAGAACCTGTTTGAACAAGCGCTCAATTCTATTACAAGAAGAACCCGTTTGAACAAGCGCTCAATTCTATTACAAGAAGAACCTGTTTGAACAAGCGCTCAATTCTATTACAAGAACCTGTTTGAACAAGCGCTCAATTCTATTACAAGAAGAACCTGTTTGAACAAGCGCTCAATTCTATTACAAGAACCTGTTTGAACAAGCACTCAATTCTATTACAAGAAGAACCCGTTTGAAGAAGAAGCTCAATTCCTTATGTACCTGACCGGATTAAAGGGGGTTAAATTAGGAAAAAACAGATTCTAGGAATTTCATTTCCAGTTTGTGTTTTACTGGCAGTTTAAGCAAGAGATGTATAAAATGTATGAAACGTGAGCTGCTGCAGGGCATGGAGGTATAAGCCAACTACAGTTCAGACTTCCAGAGAATAATAAAAAAGGGTTTTACCTTTTTAGATCTTTCTATTATCGTGGGCGCCCGTTGCAGCAGCCTTTCTTGTAAAAATTCTTTGTTCTAAAATTAAAAAAAATAATAAAATAAACAAACAAGCAGGCATTTACAGTGACTGACATAAAGCAAGCTTTTATTTTTTGTTATAATACCGATATAATTTCATCATGATAATCAATATAAAAAATGTAGTTACAGTACTGTACTAAACAGAATAGAATTTAGCAAAATAACACTCTAAAATGCACCAAAGCACATCAATCAATATATAATAATAATAATATTAATAATAATAATAATAATAATAATAATAAAAGCACTGCATTTCTAATCACTCGACTGCATGCCATGAATTACCATGAAATTGCATTCCCAATGAGACCTGCTCTTACAGGGCAATACTTTGTAAATACAGTGCCGAGAAAAAAGTTTGTGAACCCCAATGATAATTATAGAAATTCCATAGTTTTGCCATGATAGCCTTCTTAAATCAAAACCAGTCTTTTCTTAAAAATCCAATAGGGTTTATATTAACCAATTCCATGTCTTTTGAAACAAAATGATGTATGAATTAGACAAACAATGAGTAATTAAGATTCAGGGTATGTGAAAAAGTAAGTGAACCC